>NW_019385977.1:57326-101387 GCF_000671375.1 Centruroides sculpturatus | reverse complement strand
CGATTCGTTAGAGGTTGAGAAACACTGTATTGTAATAACCAAATACGACGTAGATAAACCAACTTCTCGCCGTAATGCGATTCTAGAGCCAGCTATCGGTACTTGACACATTATCTCTATTTTAGAGCATAGATCAAGGACCAGTATGTCTATGGACTTTGCTACAAACGTCCGTTTTTTGCCAACCGACGGCGCACATCCGACCGGAATATAGGAATGCGTTCCGCCGGAATTTTTAAATGGATGCCGCTCGCGCGTAGAGGAATAAAATAACGCATCCTTAGGACACGTGCGACTAAATATCCAGATGGCACAAAGCGCTGATTAGTCAGTTGAATGACGTCAACCACCGAAGTACTGTATAGATTATATTTTGTGGTCGTCAGAACGAATCATGACGAAATAGATTAATTTTTTTTAGTTGTCGTAATATGGAGTGAGTATAAAGTGAAAATACAGCTGATTATTTTTTTGAACATTTAACTTCATACTTGATTTTTATGCACCTCTGAACCAAATCGTACACAATAGATCATTTTAATAGTGCGATTAGTGTTTTAAATTTACGTGCACAGATAATAAATAACAGAAAATTTATACTTTGTTACAGATATTATTCATAAAAAGTTCGAGAAAGGATGAAATTTATAATTAAGATAAGTCAGAATATTCTTTGAATTTGTCATATGCATTTAATATAGTTAGATGAAACAATAAAATTAACTAAGTTTTGTATACCTCTGAAAGAGAAATTTTCACAAATCTTGCTTAACAAATTATAAAATTTAAATGTAAAAGTTGTTGAACAATTTTGAATAAAGAATATTCTCCATAGATTACTCTTATCAGAATTTTTTTTTAATGTTTTAGTTAGAATTGACAGTTCTTTCTGTCAATAGACATTTTGTGCTTTTGAATGTCAGTTCAAAATCTGTGTTAATTAAGAAACAATACTTTTGAAATTTACAGAAATTTCATATATCCAGTTCCATCATAGATATATCTGTAAATATGTTTAATCAATTTTGTATGACCATTTTTCAAATTAAAAGTATAGAATTCTTGTACAGATTTTTTAACAATCAATAATACTGTATTTAAATTCCTTTGAATATAATAGTTATATATGTTTTAAATAAGAATTTCCATGCATTTCATCATGGAAATTGTTTATCAATATGTGTCAGGAAAAAGTAATGTTATATTTGTACTGTAATGTTTTCATAGTAAACTATTTTTTAAATCCTTTTTATTTTTTGTTAAAATAATATTACCATACTAATGAATAAGTATTTCTAGATGCCTTGCATGTGCTGTATATCTGGTTGCATAGAAAAATATATATCCAGTCTATATTTAAGTTTTCACAGGATTTCATTTGAACAGGAAACCAATGGATTAGAGCAGTGTTTTTCAACCTTCTTGAATACGCGACCCCTTTATAAGTTAAAAAAATTCTGGCGACCCCCACAAGGCCATATTAAAACTATATCAGTGATTTTAAAAACTACGTATTTAATTTCCTTTCTGTTGAGACCTAAATATCGATCGAAAAACCAATTGTACTTTAAAATAAAACGCAAAGTAGGAGCTACAAACACTTGTCTTTTTCTTTTACCCGCGACCCCCCGTGTAAGTCTTTGCGACCCCCCTGGGGGTCGCGACCCACAGGTTGAAAAACACTGGATTAGAGAATTTATAGAAAAAATAACTTATTATTTAAAATGTTTTAACAATTATGCATTAGAAAGTATGAATAATGTTTAGGTGAAAATATATATTAAATTGTTAACTAATCTGCATTTACACTTAGCATATTCTGTTCTAATATATATATAGGCCTATATACAGTATATATAACACTAAATACAAATTTCTGTAAGGTTAAAACTAATGTATTGTCTAATAAAGAATGTAAAAAAAAGAAACAACTTAATTTGCAATTTATATTTGTTGTTTTTGATTATCTATACTAATATTATAAAGAGGTAATGTTTGTAAGTATGTATGTATGTATGTAAGTTTGTTTGCAGCAGGTAATCTCCGAAACTACTTATCCGATTTCAAAAATTCTTTCACCAATATTTAGAATGGAACCTCAGGGTGGACATAGGCTGTATATCATTCCGTTAAACATTCATATAAATTAAAATATATAATCGAGGTTAAGGCTTTTATGTCCAATAGATAGCGCTACGAGTACGACGCCCTAAGTTTGCTTTTCTATGAGGCATTATGCTTTTCTGTGAAAATGAACTAAAGCAGATCATCTTCTATCTATCTATATAAATAAAAATGTAATGTTCGTTTGTTCCAACCGATTCCTTTGAAATTTTGACATAACGCTGCATTCGAATACGCACATGTTTTTATATAATATAGCCTACGTGTCGAAATTCCCCCACTGAAGGGAGATGGTTAGGATTAAGGCTGTAAAGAACTCTGCTTCTATTTATACTATTTTAGATGCGGTTTTTTTGCGTTTTTGATCGCATTTTAATAGGGTACGTCAACAGAATGTACACTAAGAAGGGATTTTTCGATATTCCCCCGCGGGGGGAGAGAGACAGGATTAAGGCTTACCGTGAAAAACTTGGCTTCTATTATACTATTTTAGATGCGGGTTTTTGCGTTTTTGATTGCGATAGGGTACGTCAAGAGAATGTACACTAAGAAGAATTTTTTCGAAAAATTTCCTCCCCACGGGGGAAGTGTTATACATTTATAACACAGGTCAACAAAAAAAATTTTTTTTGGTGCCTAGGATTTTAGAACTGATTTTAGCTATATTTGGGTCGCTGAATCCAAATATGAAATCAGTTTTTATCTATCAGCTCTACTTTTTTAGTATCAGGTCTGTAAAACTTGTACAGAACATTTACGACAGTGGAGTACTGGGAAAAGAAAAAGTNTTTTGGTGCCTAGGATTTTAGAACTGATTTTAGCTATATTTGGGTCGCTGAATCCAAATATGAAATCAGTTTTTATCTATCAGCTCTACTTTTTTAGTATCAGGTCTGTAAAACTTGTACAGAACATTTACGACAGTGGAGTACTGGGAAAAGAAAAAGTCTGAAATTTGGGGTACCGATGGTTTGGAGAGAACCCAAAAATCACTTCGGTGACTGTTATTTCTGCCTAATAAATATTAATGGAATCGTAACAATCGTAGCAAGTGGACTTATCCTGATTTAGTCTCTGCAAGACTCTCGGTCCCTCACTCGCATCATCAAGTGCCAGTTCCATCATTTCACCAGCTACCAGAGCTCTGTGAGGACGAGTATCCCTCTGATCCTAATGAAGGTGACTGTGATTAAGAGAGAATGTCATCAATTCCTCAATGTTTCAACCAGGATGAGTTAAATGACCTCACCAGAGATCTCAACATGCCAAAAGAAGCTTCTGAATTATTGGCTTCTGGGTTGAAGGAGAAAAATTTACTGGAGCAAGGAACCAAAATTACTTTTTACCGTACAAGAGAAAAGGATCTGCTACCATTCTTCTCTCAAGAAGACAATTTTGTGTTTTGTCACAAAATTAGAGGATATTTTTCAATATCCTCTAATTTTTCAATGATATATTTCAATGATAATTTCAATGATATTTCAATAATATTTCAATGATAATTTTTCAATGAAAAATATTCAATATCTTGAATATTTTTCAATGATTGGCGCCTATTTATTGACAGCTCAAAACGAAGTTTGAAATGTGTCCTTCTACACAATGGGAACAAATACGGTTCAATACCAATTGCTCACTCAACGAAAATGAAAGAAGAATATAACACCATAGCTCTGGTCTTGGAGAAGATAAAGTATCGTGAACATCAATGGGTAATTTGTGTAGACTTAGAAACCCTGGGTTAGAAACCCCCCACCACAGGATTAAAAAAGAGTGGCTTAAGAGAGAAAACATAGACGTTGGAGAAAAAAATGTCATTAACGACTCCTTAGTTGAACAAGAGAAAATCATCTTTCCTCCACTGCACATCAAGCTAGGCCTAATGAAGCAGTTTGTAAAGACTCTTGATAAGAAGGGATCATGCTTTGCATATATAGGGGAAAAAATGCCTCAGTTAAGTATAGAAAAAATTAAAGCAGGAATATTTGATGGCCCACAAATAAGACAACTCATTAACGATCTTGCCTTTGTAAATTCGATGAATGAAGCTGAGCGAAAAGCCTGGACTTCATTTGTTGCAGTTGTCAGAAATTTTCTAGGCAAACGCAAAGCTGAAAATTATGTTGAACTGGTAAACGAGATGCTTAACAGTTTCAAATTCCTTGGGTGTAATATGAGTATTAAGGTGCACTATTTACACAGTCACTTAGACCGTTTTCCTGAAAATTTAGGAGACACCAGTGAAGAACAAGGTGAAAGATTTCACCAGGATATTAAAACTATGGAGGACCGCTACCAAGGAAGATGGGATATGCATATGATGGCAGAGTTTAAAAAGGGATTGCTCCAAAATACATTCACGAAAGTCACGGAAAAGAAGCTTCCTCAATGTGTAACTGTTTAGTTTTATTGATGACTTTTTTCTCTATCTTTGTATAGAATAATATTTGCATAATATAATAATAAAAATTCCGTGTTTAGTTTTTTTTACTTGATCCATGGATTCAACTTAAGATATTGAAACATATATTTTGCTAAAATGCTATATCTTAAAAATTAGAGCTCCTAGGCAAAAACTAATGCCATATTTGAATTCAGGACATTAAATTCATATGAAATCAGCTCAAAACCACTGGGCACCAAAACCACTGTTGACTTGTGTAATAGATACATTTTGAGCCACAACAACGCGTGGCGGGGTCTGCTAATTTTATTATTGAAGTAAATGTACAAAAAAGCTTAAAAAATACAAAACAGATAAAAGTTACTTCTTGATGTTTAAAAATGTCTCAACATTAAAATCTTTGATATCACGTAACTTAATGTTAAAATTATTGCAAAATTTTCAATTAATGTCAATACACACAAGAGCTAGTGAAATTATAAATAAGTGCCTTTATCAAGTTTTAGATGAAATGTCTATAACTATTATATAATGTCTGCACGCTCTCACAACAACAACAACAATACAAAGTTTAGGCTGATCGATCAACATTTCCGATTTTAGTAGATTGACGTCATTCAGCTGACCAATCAGCGCGTTGTGCCATCTGGATATTTAGTCGCATGTCTTAGGACTACCAGATTGCCTGTGCAAAGTCGTAATCTCGTCGACAGGTTAGCAGGCTTGAGTCTTATCATGGCTGCCAAATGCCTAGATTTCTAAATTCTAAGAGAAAAATGACAAGCTTAGGCGTACACAATTTTTTTTAACGCTCAGAGCAATTGTGGACAAATTTTCACTCTTCCTAATAAAAATTAACTAAAATTGTGAAAATTAATAACATATAAATATGAGAATTTAGCCAAAAATTTTCCAAAATTTAGTGCAAAATTGGCGCGAAAGAAAACATTTTTGGGCATGGGGCAATAAAAAAAATCTGCCCACCGAGTCTTATTTATAAGTATGTGCAGTGCTATTTCTTAACGGTTATCTGCAATATATTTCAACTTGTAATGTATAAAGAACACAATAAATGCATTTTTCGAAACTGATTTGACTGGTGGATTATTTAAGTTGACAAACAAACATAACGAGTCACCATGACATAAAATTTTTAGGCTGGCGTATGCTCTGATTATTACATCCCTCTAACAAGTTAACATCACTTTAATTTCAAAATTCTCACAAGATTGACAAAATTCTAATGATAAATATTTCTCTTGTTAAATGTTAATAGTAACGCATATAGCAGAGGTGGGCAAGCGAAGAGCTTTCAGCAAGAGCCGTATGTAACTCAAAAAGAGCCACATTTGCCCATGTCTGGCACATAGTAAAAAGCAATTCCGTTGAATGTCAAACCAATTTGCTAGTGGCGACACAGTATATAAACTAACTAGCAATAAAAATTAAAGTAATATTTTTTATTGCTTATTTTTATGTTATAAATTCAAGTAAAAATAATAATTAAAATAATTTAGAAAAGAAATATTTATAAAATGAAAACAAATAAACCTTTTTTTTTTTTTTTTTTCAAACATACGTAGATGAGATTGTATCCGAGCCAAGACTGAATCAAGTAATCTTGTTGACATCCGGAGTACTATTTAAACACGTTTTTAAAATATTTTTAATTACTAAAACAGATGGATGCATAACAGATTCCTAAATAAACACTCAAAATGGTAGTTTATTACGAATACCCATTCTAAATTCTTTATTAATCTTAATTCTTTTATTATTAAAGTATGCACCTTTTTATTTCTGTAGATGAAACATATCTTAATATTATCTCTGGTATCATGTTGGATATTACAGGTAAAGATTTTTTATTAGAAGCTTTAGAATTAGAATTAATTCAAATATAATATTTCTAATTTCTGCTTTTACATTTAAACTTTTTAGGTTAAAGGAGAAAGAAAACATGGTAAATTAAATTTTTCTTTTTTTATATTTTACATACATATAATTCATGCATGTTTTTATAACAATGTGGTTATTAAATTACAAGTTAATAACCAAATAAATTGAAGTTTAAAGTCTGAGTTTTGATTGTTACATGTTCTCACACACTATAGTTTATCTTATTTTTATAATACAATAATAAACGTTTTTAAAATAATCAATTTTACATTAATACAAATAATATACTTATACATATCTTGAATTGAATGTAATATTCTGAATAAGTGAAACAGTATTTGACATACAAATATTATGTATTAAAATGGAAATAAGTTGTTTAAGGCAGAAATAAAATACCGTATTTACTTGCATATAAGACGATCTTGCATGTAGGATGAAGTGTAACTTTAAAGATTAAAATAAAGAAAATTAGATATATTAATACAATTCTAATTTTATTTTGTTTAATCACAAGTAAAATATCAAATGCATGTAACTGTGCACATTATCCTTCAAAAATTATGGGCATTTTAAACTTTAAGGAAAAATCTTGTAAAATCAGCAACATAATTTGTTCATGTAAAGCTGAACAATCAGGAACTTTTTTTGCCAATTCTTAACAGTCAAATTCACTCTCCGTCGATTACACTTATGAGTTTCTCCAAATTCATCTGTTTTCATGTGGGAATGGATTAAAACTTATGTCAGGCTTGATGATTTTGTGTGATTTTGGAATTTCAATTTGGAATTCAATTCAAAAGCTTTGCTTTTCCTATAGCTATTCATCTTTACTTCTGACAATACACAAGAACAATTCAAATGACCCAAATAAAATAGTTTTGTTTTTAAACACCAAAAGGCAAGCATCCAGTATAAAATGTGATGCGAATACATGGTTCACAAAAATTATTGCAAAAATGCAAAGAATCCTTCACTCGCACATATAAGACGACCTAGGTTTTTGAAGCAGTGAAAAATGAATAAAAATTTGTCTTATATGCAAGTAAATACAGTAATCTAAAAATAGTTTTTTTTTTAAATATTATTATTTCCTCAAGTGTGTTTGAAAAGAGTGAATGAAAAGACACATCTTGTATGTATTGTCTACTAAGGAATTTTTTTGGAAAAGTTTTTGTAAACTTAAGTTCATACTGGCTATTTTTATAAAATCTAACAATAGTTAGATATTAAGTATTGCTTGCTCTCATATATCAAAATAATAAACTGTATATAGTTTTACAATATTTTTAACCTATCAAGTGCATTAGATCAATTTGAATTTCCATTATACATTTTGAATTTCAGTTATTTACAGAAAACCGTAATCATGCCTACTTTTTGGTAGCTTCATTTTTCTCATTTTATGATGGTTACTGTAATTGTTAAAATTTGAAAAATCTTACAAAAGAGATTGCCATGTATTTTAATCATTTTGATATATTAATATTTCACCTCTTCCCACAATACACTGAAACTTTTTAAATTCTTTTTAGTACAATTAATACAGATTGCATTTATTTGCACTTATAACCTCATCCACTAAATGTTTTAGAAGTTATGTCTGTTAATATTCAGAACTTTAATGATATTTTTACTCTAACTTAATACATTTTAACTTTGACTTTGCAAAGTTAATATTTTTGTTGTTTTGTCATACTTTGTCATGTTTTTGGCAATCTTTGTTTATCGTACAATATATAATGTTCAAGTAATGAAGTATATTCTAATATACTAAAATACATTTCATTATTATTTAAACTGATTAGTCTTTCAAAATTAACTTATCCTAATCTTTATAAAAAAAATAGAATAATTTTTAAGACTACCTCAATTCTTATTGAATTGAAAATGTTTAAATTTATTTAATGTTAAAAAAGAAGAGAAAGAGAAGTTCACACAATGTAGTTTTTCTTTTCCATATATTATTTTAATCTCTGATTTAAAACTTATGTGCATAACAATATACAGTGAATCTCCATTAATGGACACTCTCCAGTAGCAGACACTTGTACTTAATGGGCATTTTTACAATCCCCAGACCCTTCAAATAGGACATCTATTATATTTACCTCTAAATAGCGGACACTCTAAATAATGGGTGTCATCGTTTATAATCAACCTTAAGAAAATGCAATGTCCCATCTTCAATATTCTGAAAGAACTAATTATATATGGAATATTTTAAAACTAAAACAAAGAATCAGTTCAAATACTCAAGTGATGAATTTTGACTGTAAGCATCAAATAAAGCAGGGGTGTCCAACCTTTTTGTTCCTCTGGGCCACATTGGAAGAAGTCATGAAGTTTTGGGCCACAAGCATAAATAATATATTTGTGACCCAATCCTTAAATATACTTGTATATTTAAGGATTAACATGTCTAGATTATAGTAATAAGTAATAGTAATAAGTATTTTTAACTTTATCACGAAAAAGGATATTTTAAAAAAGTACTTCTACAGACTTCCAATTTTTACTTAGAAATAAATAAATTCATCTATTACAAAGGAGACAAACAAAAATTTACTTGAAAAACACAAATATTTGTTTTATTTGGGTCTCTAAGTAATAAAAAATGACAAAACACCGTTTTAAAGTGCATTTTTATTTGACTAATATTATAAATAATATGTAGGCTAGAAAGTAGCCAATGTGCAAAATGATAATTTTTATGCCAAAGTAAAAAAAAGGGTAGCCAAATTTGGTGCAAAGTAGCCAAATCTTGCAATGCTGGAAAGAGTACTAAATAATGCTGGAGTTGGAACTCAAAGGATTATAGATCCAAATTTGAGAAAAGGAGAGAAAGAACAAAAGATAAAAAGTAGTGAGGAAGGTTGGAAAATTAAGGGTCAATATTTGCATATCAGAATGTCTATTTAACCTTTTTCACTACTTTTTATCTTTTGGCCTTTCTCTCCTTTACTCAAATTTTGGTCTATAATCCTTTGAGTCACAACTTCAGCTTTATTTAGTATTCCTTTGTCAAGTATTTGAAAGTATTTCCTTTCCACTCAAAAATAAAATATGTATAAAAGTTTACGTTTTGTGAAACTTCTTTTTTGAGTTTATGCCGTTGAAATAAATAAATAAACAAAAAAATAAAACAATTTGTCGGTTTTATTTACACATTTATTGGGCCACATTGGAACTTGCCTTGGCCTCATGTGGCCCACGGGCCACAGGTTGGACACCCCTGGCTTAGAACAAGCAGAGCAAACAGTGTAAAGTTTTAAAGTTTTACATTTTTATAGTAACATGTTTGCATGTTAAGATCAAATTAAAATGAAAAATTTAATGGTATGAATCTTTGCTAAATAAATTACACTAATCTTATGATTTCAGTAATTCTAAGTTGATAAATATTAACATTTGGGATATAAGCGGTTAAATGAAGGATTGAATTGGATGGTGATAGTGGCACCTTTGATTTTGTATCTCAGCATTTTTATTCTATCATTGTTACAATAAACTTTGTTGAGCTGCTGAATGAAGGAACCATGATACCAATGATATATTGCCATGCTTTTAACCAGTGCAGATTTCTTATGTGTGTCCTCCTTATATCATGCTACAGCCAGAGGAAAAAATGCACAAACCTACTCTATAAAAGGAACAAAATAGTCTATCAACTCCTTAGCAACAAGAATAAGCAAAATGACTATAGGATGCTAGGAGTTTGTAAGATGCTTTTGATAGAAAATTTAACATACAAAGGGAGTACACAGGTGCCATATCTTGCTTACCCTCAGCATGACTATATGAGCACAAAATGGACATCAGGAAGGAGTTATGCACCACTGTATTATCTTCTAATGCCACAGATCCAAGGCAGGGAGTACTAAAGAATGAAGCCTCTGTAATATGTCCTACAAGACAGAGCAGCTTTTTAAAGCCCTGAGAGCAGCTGGAAATTGATTTATTCCATAGAAAAAATGACAGATACATTAACTTTAAACATAGAGAAATAAAATCTCACAGTATGGAAATCCATTTTTGAGCTGAAATTCATGTTGAGCTTTATTTTTATTTTATATGGCATGTTTGCTCTTTTATTTTTTTCATCTGTTTTGCTTTTCTAACATAGGTTTGCATATTTAAAATGGTGAATGTTTTATTCAAAATATGAAATACTAGCTGTTACTCGCTGCTTTTGCACGCAAACCCCATTTATATTCAGTATTTCTACAACCATAGTAATTGTTATATAACACCTACTGCTGAGAATGATGAGAATTGCCGAGAATCAAACGAACTATTTTCAATTTGATCAATTTTCTGGAACGTTTACAATTGTTCTATAATCGAACCAATATGCAATAAAAAATTTGAATTTAAAATGGTTCGAACAATTTTAAAATTGAAATAGATAAAAATATTTATAACAATGTCTGAAATGTTATTAATTTAATACACCTAAGTACTTGATGAAGACTAAATCCTTTCCTGCCTGCGGGGGAATTTCAAAAAATCCCTTCTTAGTGTGCATTGCTATGGCATACCCTACTAAAATGCAGATAAAAACAAAAAATTGCATCTAAAATAGTGCATTAGAAGCCATTCTTTCGGTTAAGCCTTAACGCTCTCCCTCCCGCGGGGGAATTTTGAAAAATCCCTTCTTAGTGTGCGTTTCCATGACGTACCCTAACTGTCTACCATATTTCACCTCTTTAGGTTAAGCGGTCTGCTCTGGGTGATGATGAATCAGTGAGTCAGTCAGTCAGTCAGTCAGTCAGGACAAGCAATTTTATATACAGTGGAACCTCGGTATACGTCTGCTTTAGAATACATCCAATTCGGAATACGTCCTGTTTGGACGAAACAAATTTTGCTCGGTATACGACTTTTGTTCGGTATACGACTTAATTCAATTATACGCGCCATCTATGAACAAGTAGCACTATCGGTGTACTACACTAGACTACACGTTCGCAGTGCTACGGTTTATAACTTTGTTAAATTTCTTCTGATTTTAATTTGTAAGTAACATTTTATTATTTTTATTAATCATGAATTGCAAAAGGGCAACAGAAAAATAAAAAAATGACTAGAATCACAACGGAACTGAAAAAAGAGATTGTTGAGAAATATGAAGGTGGCACGCGTGTTCGAGATTTAACGAGATTTAACTGTTGCATTCCGTATTCCGAGAACGACGATATCGACAATCGTGAAAAATAAAGACATTATTAAATTTGCTAACGTTGCGAAAGGGGTTAAATCAATTTCTAAACAGAGATCGAAGACATTAGATCATGTCGAGAAATTGCTTTTGCTTTGGATAACTGAAAAACAGTGTGCCGGCGACAGCGTATCGGAAGAAATTATTTGCGAGAAAGTTAAAAGGATACATGCTGATCTCATGAAAAATCAAGCAGAAACTAGTGAGGAAAGCCAGGTGTTTAAAGCCAGCAATTTTTTTTACATGAGAACGGATTAATCATTTTTACATTACTTCTTATGGAAAAGGTTGGTTTGGTATACGTCCTATTCGGTATAAGTCCAAACACCAGGAACGGATTAAGGTCATATATCGAAGTTCCACTGTATTTAGATTTAATATTTTTTGCTTTCTCATTTTGAACAATCACTGCTCATCTTTAAATACAGAGGAGTTTTATTCTCTGGAATGATGGAAATTCAAAAATCTTAATGGTTTGTGCATCTTATTTAAAACAATACCTGAAGATAGCTCAAAAAGGCTAAAAATTAGAATTTATCAACTTACACTTGTTGAAGATTAGTGTGATTTATTTAATTGTCTCCTTCGGTTTTAAAAGTCATGGTTCAAAACTTTGCATATTATATAACTTCCAATATGGAAATAAAAACATGAAATGGAGATAGTTTCAAGTACTATTAGGAGATATCAAATTGTAATAGAAATTTACATAATGTCAACATTCATGCTTAGACAGTCTTCTGGCTCTTTGTTAATAGCATTGTCTTTACATGTAGCCATAATCAGAACAATTTTCAGTAAAACAGATGGCTAAGTAAGAAATCTAATTAGCTAGGATGATTTAATTGGTTAGGTAATTATATATACAAGTATATATATTTAGTTATTTGAAACACGAATGTGTAGTACTAACATCAATGACATGATAGGAAAGATGACATTGCCACAGAAAGAAAAGGAGAAAACTCTTAGCTTGCAAAAACTATACTGATTAATCTACTTAGAATTCTAGAAATGAGCAGAGTTAAAGTTTGTTTATAAATGAGTTCAGGACAATATACAAAAGTTACAATTATACTGACAGTGTAATTGTAACCTTTGTATATATTTCTGTAAAAGGAACTCGTGAAAATGACTATTGGACTCCTTCGCTATCCAGTATCATTCTTCCAGCATGACAACAACACTACTCGTGGATGTAATCAGTGACTAACTTAACCAATTTCCTTCTCAAGAGATACGGCTTTAGGCCTCCTCAGGCCAATTATATTTCTAGCTTTGTTCAGTGTACTGTATATTCACTAAATACACTATTTTGTGTGGCTGCCAAAAAATGGCAGATCTCAATGATAAGTTTTAATTTTTTTTACTTTTCATTACATAATAATAATTTTTTAAAAATAATTACAAATTATATATGTCTTTATAAATAAAAATGTACATAATTTGTTATTATTATTAAGTAGAAGATACTTTTTCATTCTAAGGCTTAGAGTCTGAATCTTCTTTTTTAATCAGTTCCAAATAAATCAGCTGATATTTTTTTGTATTCAGTAGTCAGCATTCAGTCAAAAATGCCTGTTTTAAAAGGTCAGTGCTATTGTAGTGTTGTTCCTAGGACTAAAAGTTAATAAAAGATGATTGAATTTGACAGATTTCTCTTAATTTGCAAATTAAAAAAAAATTTTGTAACAGATAGTAGAATTTAAATATCGTAAATATATATAAACTATAAATTTCTTATTTTATCAAATTAAAAATATCATTATTTTAAAATCATAGCAAATACAATAATACTGTATTTTGATATTTTTTTATTATGTAATCTTGGACAATCAATTTGGTCAGTGGTGCACATGGGTGGGCCAAGAGCCCTGGCACTCCCAAAGTAAAAGGAAAAGAAACACTAGTAAATTTTCCAAAAATATTTTTCTAATTAAAATTCAATTTTTTATTTATATTGTGTCATGTGTTCTCTTTATATATTACTTATGAATTAATGGTCACCTAATGGAATTTTATTGAGTTCACATAAAAAAGTTTTTTTATCTGTTTGACTTTACACCTCAAGATTAAACCTTGAGTGCACCAGTGAATTTGGTTTCCACAGCCAGAACCAGCTCTATATTTTGTGGGGCCCAGTACAAAATATAAATGCCAGGATTTTTTTAAGATACTGGGAACCAAGTATTAACTTAGCATGAGACTCCATAAATGTGATACTCTGTGTGAATGCACACGTTACACATCTATGAAGTCAGTTCTGTACATAACTGTGTTCTATTACGGACGTTAATTTCATGATGAGTTTTTTGTTAGTTGAAGGTGCTTGAAGAACAAGGTGTATTCTTTTATGTCTGAAATTTGTTAAAGAACATTTTTTTTTTGTTACAGTAATATGTACTGATTTCTAAATTGTAATGACTTTTATATTATGAAACTTTTGTATTTGAACTTTGTTTCATTAGAAGTTTAATCTTTCTACTTCTTTAAAAATATTTTTAGAATTTTATCAGTTAAAAAAATTTCAATTATTTGGAGATTGTATTATGAGTCAATAATATATTTATGCAAATTTTACAAATATTAATT
Organism: Centruroides sculpturatus; assembly: GCF_000671375.1. Taxonomy (NCBI): domain Eukaryota; kingdom Metazoa; phylum Arthropoda; class Arachnida; order Scorpiones; family Buthidae; genus Centruroides; species Centruroides sculpturatus. The sequence goes on along the minus strand of NW_019385977.1, from coordinate 87,147 downwards.
AAATACAGGTGCATCAAAAAAAAACTGGATATGATGTAATTTAAAAGTGAAAAATTATTATTGAACTTCACGCCGGATATTAGATAAGCAAGTTGAGAAAATTAACTTGATAATTTTCTCAACTTGCTTATATGATGTAATTTAAATCTGGCCATCATTCCCTTAAAAATAGTCCTCCTCTGCTTTTATACAGTGGTTCCACCACTTCTGCCAAGACTCAAACATTCCTTGGAAATCATTATTTCAAAAATTCTGAAGTTTCTGTAGGAATTTGGACTGAATTTCTTTGACCATTTTGAAATTCTGTCCCTTGAGCTTCAGTTTAATTTTGAAGAACAAAAAGAAGTCACAAAGAGCTAAATTCGATGAGTAAAGAGGGTTGGAGAAGACTGTCTTACTATTTTTCACAAAAAATACTTGTGTATGTGCAGAAATCAAATTTGAGGAGCCAGGTTTGGTTGCATTACAGCTTTGGTCTTTTGCAGCAAATGTGTAATTGACTCAAAATGTCACAGTAAAAGTCTGATGAATTCATTGTCTGACAGGAAGAAACAAATTCTCAATACATAATATCCATACAGCTAAAAAAGAACAATTTGCTCTCTGTCATGAATCTGACTTGTTTTGCAGTCTTGGGGCTTGTGGCTTTGCTCATGGTTTAGTTGTCATAGACCTTATGAAGCATTTAAGGGTGTTTGTGGCAGAGTTTCAAAGTTTAATACAAAATTTAACTTTGTTTGCTTTTCAAGTTAATTCTCAGATCACAATACTAATACAATGTTACAAAATCATATGTAGCAAATTATTCAATTTGAAAAACTCAATCTTATTTGGCAGACCGATGCTCAAATGTCTAAGCATCGATCCTTATAGAAAAAAGACTGTAGTTTGCACTATTGCCAAACAGCAGTTTAGTTTTTTTTTTTTTTTTTAATATTACACCACATATATTTGTATATTTTAGCAAATATGGTATTTTAAATTGAAAAACATGTGTGTTTTTTTTTTGTTTATTTATAGCAGAAAGTGCCTGTGATTTCATAAAATGTAGAGCTGGAAGGGAATGCAAAGTGTTAAAATCAGGAGTTTCAGTATGTTCTTGTATTGACGTATGTCCTGATCACTATGCTCCCGTTTGTGGATCAAATGGTATTTCTTATGAAAATCATTGTCTTCTTCATAGAGATGCTTGCTTAAGACAAACCCATATCTCTATAAAAAGTAAAGGATATTGTAAAAATGGTATGTATTTAAAAATATAATTATTTTGAATTATTAATTAATTAATTTTTTATTGCATGAACCTTAGTTTGTTGTTACAAGGGGGTTAAACTATAATTTAAAAGTAAAGTTAGTAATATTTAACAAATTAATATAATAACTTAGTACAAGATAATACAAAATAAAATATACAATAATAATCAATTTTTGGAAAACACAATAAATTAATTATATCTTTCCAAGACTTAAATATTGTCAAATACTTTTTCCTACCTGCTTCAAATTTCATAAAATAGAAAAATATGTGTTTCCAAGTTTCATATACTTGCATACTACAATTATTACCAATTTTGTGAAGATCTATTATTAGTTGAGATGTGGTCAAAATTATATTTTGATGTATTGCTATTATACATCAAAATATAATTTTGACCACATCTCGGTTGAAGAATTAATTGTTTGACATAATGATTTATGTCCGTAAACAAATAATCCTTGCACATAAAAGTTGTTTTAATACTACAGTATAATTGAAAATGCTTATTCTTTTCCAGCAAAGACCACTCTTCTTGTAATGATTTGTTCACAACACACTTTTAGAATTATTGTAATGATTGATATCTTTCAATCAAATGAAGAACTTGAGACAACCATAAAAAGATGTGTTAGAAACCATGTCAATCTAACAAATTTTTCAGTGCCATTGTCCAATTACATGCACAAATGTCCATTTTTTAATCTAATTTATAGAGTTTTTTTAACACAAATTTAACATAACTTTTATCCTTCAATTTAAAAAGTCTAATCCAAAGTGAAATTATTCCTTTTATTACAATTATTAATATTCTAGAAACATCAAACTCCAAATGCAACAGTAAGCTGGAAATTTACTATATAGCATAAGAGTTTTTCAAAGATATAGAGCAAGAACAATTTCCATTTTATCATAACAGGTAGTTGTCTATACAGAGCAGTGTAAAGTAATACAGATAAAATCATCAATTAAATTAATTTTATGTAAAAATGAGCAGAATTAATTTTAGCTCTTGAAAGAATCAGCCACATAGAATCCAATGCCATTTTAGCCTTACATATACTATAAATTTTGCTGTAAAAATTGTTCAGAAGATGAAAATAAAACTACTAGGTATATGTAATTTGAAACAACTTGTAAAGGTTTATTATTAAAGGAAACCATTTTTCTCTGCATGATAGTCCTTCTTGAATGACATTACCTTAAAACATTTATAGTTCATCCATAATCACTGCAAAATTTCTCTAAAATTGCAATTTTCTTTTCCTTATTTGTGGAGTGTCAGCAAGAATTACAGTATTGTCAGCATACATTAATATGTGTATCTCAATCTGATCAGACAGAGAAATCCCAGGTAAGTTAGATTTAGCAAGTTAAACCACTAGCATTATCAAACCATTAATATATAAGTTGAAAACTAGTGGGTTCAGAATCTCAATCTGCAAAACTCCAATGTTGATGCCAAATGAATCAGTTGTTTCAGCTAGTATCTTTACTCTTGCAGTAGCTTTGGAATATATATCAATGATAAGGTCAAGAAACTGTTTATCTATGCCCATTCTTCTTTCTAATATAGATTATAAAACTTTATGATTAAACACAGATTTAAAGTTCATAAAAACAGTATAAAGTTTCTTCTTTTTTTTTCTAGGATTTTGATTGAATTAATGCATTTAGTACAAACATTTGTATGACAAGATTGGCCAGACCGAAAACATATTTATTCCTGACACACAAAATCATATGTAAGAATCCATTCTTCTAGTCTTTTATTTAATAAAGACAAACAGCTTCCCAATTACAGGAACCAAAGATATAGTACAATGATTTTTGGGATCATAAACATCACCATTTTTATTTATTGGAATAATCAAAGATTAAGATTCAATCCATGTTTCTGGAAAACTAGAACTTCCTTTAATGCACTTAAAAACTTCTAATATTGTAAACAGAAACTTTTCTGAAAAACATTTTAAATATTCTGTTCTAATAAAATCAATTCCAGGTGAAGTACTAGCTTTAAAATGATTAATTGTATCTTTTATCTTCTCCAATGTAAATCTGTAAAACATTCTACCTCTATTGGAAACATTTATACACATCCATTGACAATTGTTCATCGTTAATAATCAAAGAATGTTCTTTAGAGAATTTAGCAGCATAAAAATTGAACCATCTTTCCAAGGGAATTCTTGAACTATAACCCAATTCATTTAAAGCTATTAATTGTTTCTTAGAATATTTTAGAATTGTTGCATGACACCAATCTCCTATTTAAGTTCCAAAAATAAGACTTTTTTTTTTTTTTTGACGTAATACTTTATACTCTTTCAAATAGTTTTTACACAAAATATAATGTTCTACTGTATTTAACATTTTGCTGCCTTAAACAATTTTCACAGATTTTTTTCTCATGGTACAGCACTCACTATCATACCACACATTTCTTATATGGTTTTTACAAAAGAACAGATTTAACTTTGTGAATTGAATCCAGGGAAATTTAACTGCTGCTTTAACTATACATTCTACTAGATCATTTGATGTGATGTTTCCTCCATATTTCTCTGATAAAACATTATCTAATGTGACAGTAAACAAAGATTTAAATTCATTCCTTAATATCGCTTGTTTACCAAAACTTTGTCTATTAAAAACTCTACATGATACCAAGGGAATCATTGATAGTAAAACAGGTGAGTGATCAGAACCTATCTCTGATAAAATACACAAATCATTTACAATATGAGAATGTACAGTGGATGATCTGTTAACGAACAGTTCAGACTGCAAACAAATCAGATAACAAACACTTTCGCGGAAGACTTTTATGTTTGGACAACAAACACTTCACAGAACAAAAACAAAAAGAAGTGACATAAAATAGTAAATACCGATTGGTCTTCCCTTGTCTCCAGGTGACAATTCGAAATCTTTCGGAGCTGTGAAGACAACTGCATCGATGCTCAACCTGATACCGATCGGATAGTATTCCTCTAAATTTTGAAACTTGTCCTTGTAATTCCAGCTTTTTTTTTACTTTTCTGACAAATAATTTTTTATAGTCTTCTCAAGACTGTCGGGCAGGTACTCATTAAGTTTTGCATCGATTTTAATTTACAAAAGGCAAGAGTTTAACTGTCCCATCAGATATTCATTAACGTTTTAATACCAAATTTCAAATTTCATCCGGGCCTCCATTTACATAATTTTTTGTGCACTAGTTGATTTTTGTTCTCTGAATTTTTGTAAATGCTTTGCTTTTCTGGACTTTTTATTTAAAAAAGAAACTATTAATAATAATATTATGTAGCTTAAAAAGAGTGAAATTTCAAGAACTGTGCTCACCATAGAAACCAAGCTAGAAATAATAGCCAAGGTAGAGAGTGGGCACAAGATGTCTGATGTTGCTAGGCAATATGGCTTGAACAGGTCTACAGTAGGCATAATCTTAGCTAAGAAAGATATATCAAGAAAACTTAAGCAGCTAAAGGAGCTGAAAATCACATCTGAGAAATAAAGAGCATTCAAGAGCTCATAATGGAACCTGAAACTGATGTGATGACAGAACTTCAAGAACTCTTAAATGAAGAATGCCAAGAAACTCAGCAAGATGTGTTTTCTTCTGAAAAAGAGGAAGATGAAAGAGGACCAATGCCAACATCTGCTATTAAAGATCTTTTGAAGAAGTGGGAGGATGTCAGAACAACGGTCATCCAAATGGCATCCAAACCAGAATGAAGTTAATAGGCTTGGGAGTCTGCAATGACAATGCTGTTGATTACTTCTGAAAAATCCTAAAGAGGAGAGAAAAGCAATCAACATTAGACAGATTCTTTAACCTCCACAAACAGAAAAAGCATGACTAATAACTGTGTATATATGTATTTTTATTATTAAATATAAATAAACGTAGTAAGAAAGTATATATTTTTTAATTTTTTGGGGTCTCCAGAACAAATTAATCAAATTCTTATAAAAATCTATGATAAATCAATAATTGGTTAATGAACAATTTGGGTAGCAAACAGTCTTGGAACAGATTATGTTCATTAACTGATCACCCACTGTAATTCTTGTGACACTATCACAAAATCAATTACACTGCCTCCCTTAGTTGCATGGTAGGTAAAATTACTGTATTCATCTCCTGACAATAAACTATTTAAGGAAACAAGATTATTATCCTCACAAAAATGTTAGATAAATTTTTCCTCTATCATTAACAATAGAATCTTTTGAAGTTATCAAAGCAATTTGCAGTCACCATTGTCATGTTTCATGACAATCAGAATGCTTCATCCTAGCTTTAAAATCTGTGCTTAAGATCCAGTTAGTTCCATGTAGCATGTAGTTTTCTGTAAGCAACAAAATATTTTTGAAATTATGATTATAATAATTAATAATAACTGATAAGTCAGAGAACATTTAAGTTTTGAATATAAACTATAATATTTTTCTACATTAATAAAAACGATTCTATATAAAATGAAAACCCATTGAAATGGAAAATTCTTAATTTGCAATTTTTTTATTTGTATATTTAAATTTTTTGTTCTCGTGTGACTTTGATGTTTGACTGTGTTCTAGAATCTATTTTCAACCCTGATTAAGGGTACTAAAAAATAGAAAACATTTGTTTTATTAAAATCATTGCTGAGTTTTTGATTTATCACATATTTATTGATATTTATGACATCCAGTTGTTCATATATTTTTTATTAAGATGTAATTAGTTCTTTACTCACTCTGAACTTAATGTTTATTTTTCTTTTAATTTTTAAAATATGCAATTTTTTTTTCTGTTTAGATATTTATATTTTAATTAATACAGTTTGTTTACTTTTAGGTTTTCCTGTCAAGAAAAAGCATTCCAGAAAAACCAAACGACCAGGTATTTTTGTATTATTAAATTTAATATTTTAAAATAGATTATGAACTAAAATTGTTTTAAAAGTAAAGTATACCTAATTCTGTTTTTATACAGTTTGTATTAATCTAAATGTTTTATTAAATCTGCTTTTGTAAAAATATGCATTTGATTTTAATCACAAGAAAAAATATTTATACTACTTTTTCATATATGTACTACTAAAAAATTTTTTTAAATTTAATATTCTTTTAAAAGATAACTTTTTCAAGAAAATTTTAAGATTTGGATACTTTTTACATATTAAATGTGTGTAGGTGACAATCAGTCTTTCATTCCAACTTTATCCTGTGATTGAAGTAGACAAAACATTTAATTTAAAGTATGACCATTTGTTTGTATACAGTAATTGAATTTTTTTTAAATATGGAAATAGTTTTAGTATGCAGTTTGGCATTAAAAGTTAGAGATATTTTGGTGTTTAATAAAAAAGTAAAATAAAAAAAATTTAAATAAAATTTGTGCAATTAATATAAATTTACTAAATTTTGTTGATAAGTAAGTTAAATTGTTCCTTCTCTGATTTATTGGCAGAAATTGAAATAATTTAATATGCTAAACTTTTTGATGAATGTTTATGTATAAGTGGCTACATATTATAAACATATAATTGCATAATCAATATTACTCTAATTACAATTTTAGTGTAAATTTATACAATTTTCATATCTCTTACTATTATGTTTACAATAGTTTATTTTTATTTATGAAATAAATGAATTAAATTATTACAATAAATTTATTATAATGTATAGCAATCATCAATCTTTACACTAGCAAACATTAAAATTAGAAACAATGACAGTATGACGCTTTAGAATGAGGTATTTGTCAACAAATGTATTAACAATCTTAACATTGTCAAGCATATGGAAATATAGGAAGATAGCGTAGGGGAGAATTACTTCAATCATTATAATGTGGAATGCTTTTCCCTTGCATTATAAAATTATTGTACATTTAATCAATATAAATTCAGTGGTGATTATTCAGTTTTATATTTTTTTATTGTTTATTTGTGCATATTTTTATATACAGTGGGTGATCGGTTAATGAACATAATCCGTCCAAGACTTTGTTCACTATCCGAATTGTTCGTTAATCGATTATTGATTTACCATAGGTTTTTATGGGAATTTGATTAATTCATTCCGGAGACTCAAAAAAATAAAAAATAAATACTTTTTTACTATGTTTATTTATACATAATAGTAAAAATACATATATATGCAGTCTTGCATTTTTATTAGTCATGTTTTTTTTGTTTGTGGGGGTTAAAGAATCTGTCCAATGTTGATTGTTTTCTCTTTTCTTCAGGATTTTTCGGAAGTAATTAATAGTATTGTAATTGTAGAGATCCCCAACCCCATTAACCTTATTCCGATTTGGATGCCACTTGGATGATTGTTGTTCTGACATCCTCTCACTTCTTCAAAAGATCTTTAGTAACATATGTCGACATTGGTCCTCTTTCGTCTTCCTCTTTTTCAAAAGAAACACATCTCTCTGAGTATCTTGGTATTCTCTATTTGAGAGTTCTTGGAGTTTTTCTGTCATCACATCAATTTCAGGTTTCATTATGAGCTCTAAAATGCTCTTTATTTCTTTCATAGATAAGATTGTGCGTACTGTAGGCCTGTTCAAGCTATACTGCCTAGCAACATCAGAGATAATAGCCAAGGTATATACTTTCTACCTTGGCTATTATCTCTTTGGTTTCTAAGGTGAGCACAGTTCTTGACACTCCTCATTTTAGGCTCCATAATATTATCAGTTTCTTTTTTAAATAAAAAGTTCAGAAAAGCACTTACAAAAATTCGGAGAACAGAAATCAACTAGCCCACAAAAAATTATTTAAATGCAAGGCCCGGATGAAATTTGAAATTTGGTATTAAAACGTTAATGAATATCTGATGGGACAATTAAACTTTCACCTTTTGTAAATAAACTGTGATGCAAAACTTAACAAGTGCCTGTCCGACAGTCTCACGAAGACTATAAAAAATTATTTGTCAGAAAGGTAAACAAAAAGCTAGAATTACAAGGGCGAGTTTCAAAATTCAGAGGAATACTATCCAATCGGTATCAGGTTGAGCGTCAATGTTGACGTCTCCCATGTTCTGAAAGGTTTTGAATTGTCTATTCAGAGAACGGGCCTACACGGCTAATATCTCCATATAAAACCACGTAGAAGAAGAAGGTTTTGAATTGTTACCTGAAGACAAGGGAAAAATCAATCAGTATTCGTTATTTTCCGTCACTTCTTTTTATATTTGTTCAGTAAAGTGTTCATTATTCGATCATAAAAATCTTTCGCCAAAGTGTTTGTTATCCAATTTGTTTGCTATCTGAACTGTTCGTTAACCGATAACTCACTTTACTTCTTAAATGTATCAGTTAGTTCTAATAACTTATTTTTAATAACATATAAGCAACCTGGTATATTTGTAGTCCAATAAAAAATCTGGTAGATCATTTGATACTTAACTTTAAATTTAAATTATATTGAATTGAAATTACATGTAAGACATTCTACCAAATTACTTGTTGTTAATTATTAGTTAGCCATAGTCTGAAGTAATCAGGCATTTTAATGATTTGATTGGTAAAATGTTTGGGCTTTATTGTTTATATATCTACTACATAATTATTCATTGTTCTATGTTTTGTATTTAAAGATGGCTGATAAATGCATCTAAAAAATTTCATTAATTTTGTAATTTTAACATTTGCTAGAATAAATTTAATGATTACTATATTTTAAACATTTCTTTTTTCAGATTTATGCTATGTATAGTATTATATTCAAAACACTTTATTATAAAATCTAGCACAGAGTTGCTTAACTTTTCAGGCAACAATATTGAAAACTGTGTATTGTACCATCTGTTATAATATTTTATTAAAAAAAACTTTTTATATAATTAATTATTATAAAATGGCAAAAAGCTTAATTTTTAATTCTGAGGGTAGGAATGACTTTTATTAAAAAAAAATTGTAAATGCTAATAATAAGTAAAATCTTTGTTAAATCAACCCTACTCAAGATATGACACATGCCCCCCACTCTATTTTTCCTCCCTTAAACTTTAACTATCGAAATTCAATAGCATCAATCCCCTAATACACAAACCTCCCTGCAAAATTTCAGAAATTTTTAACAAAAGGCACAAGAATTATTAAGGTTCAAAATGGGTGAACAAAATCTTCCCCTCCACACATACACACACTAACCCTGAATTTTTTTCATTTCTTAATGGACTCAACAATTTGGACTCTGGTCTATTTAAAAGACCCAAGTCCAAAAAATGTAAAAAACTTGGGGGATCATTTTTTGACCAATTGTCATACTTTTCCTCCGTTATATATACAGCTAGGAAAGTAAAAATTAAATATTTGTTGTGAAAATATTATTTGAAGTAAAACTTCTTTTTATTTAAATAATGGATTGTTTTATCTAGAAATTTTTATATGTATTGATGTATTGATTAGATATACTATATGCAGGATTCCTACTGTGATGTGAGGTGTGACTAGAGTTACAAAATACAACTATATATAAGAAATATCTTTATTTCATGTGAGTTCGGACAAGTTTTTGGGATGCCAGCTATTCTCTGTCCCAGTACAAAAGTATAATACGAGTCGTACTACAATTTTTATCAGGTTGTTATCAGTTCTATTTTCACGACACAATCAATTCCCGTCTTCAATAATTTTGCAATACACATATTATAACTCTAATTACACACTTACAACTAACTACAACTAATTACAACTAAGTGAAGGAGAATTTAAGAATCAGAAACCAATGATAGGATAGAGGAAAATGGGTACCCAAATACTGGTGATGATCTTGGGGTGGTGGATTTCTAGAACACATGCTCTCTTGGAGTTGTTTGATAGTTCTTATTCTTTCTCGGTTCACTTTGATGGAAACAAACTTGTCGACAAACTGGCGAAAAAAGCAAGGACAAATGCAAACATTACATGCACTCGTTTCCCAGTTAGTTATATGTACCTCTATGTAAGACAAGAAATCAGGATTCTATGGCAAAGGGAATGGGACAAGTCAAACACTGGAAGACAATGCTACAAATTTATTCCTTCAATCGAAAGAAGACAAAAGTTTCTACCCAAGCTATGAACTCATACAATGTCTCACCGGACATGGGGCGTTCAATACCTACTTAGAACGCTTCAGGAAGACCTCCAGCAAGTGCAACATCGACATAAATTCTGAATACACTGTAGAACATCTGATCTACAATTGTACCAAATACAGCGACCAAAGACTAAAACTGGTGGGGACTTGTCTCAAGGAGGGTTTTAGTTGACCTCCTGGTGAGCACAATTTCATCGACAACAAAAATTTGATGAAAGCCATCATCAAATTTATTAAGGAGAGTAAGGCTCTTGACCCACTGAGCGGCTCTCCCAACGATGGAGTATAAACATTGTTAACTCTTTGTATATATGTACACATGTTCAAATGTAATTGTGTTCTGATTTTAATAAATGCGAGGCAGCACTCATGGGCTCCCGTGGGGGGCACTGGGCTATTTCTTATTTCACACTGTCCTATCTATCTTTATTTCCTCTTCCTCCTAATCCTCAACTTTCCTAAACTCTTCTTTCATATTCTTACAGGGCAAAGCCCTAGCTAAAAGGATAGCCCTTCTTAACTGTAAAACAAGAACAAGAGCTCCTTCAGTCCTACCTTGTTGGAGTCCCAGCCAAGAATGACCGTTGTTGTTCATACACATCACCCTCAGGGCCACATTCCTCTCTTTTGTTCCAAGGGATTAGCCATCCAAAAAGAAAGAGTTTAGAAGGAAATTTGTAGAACGAACAAACAATAGATAAAGGAAAGAAAGGAAACTATATAGAAATTAAAATAAAATATATATATATTATGGCATACAGCCACACTACCCAGCTGGAAAATCAGAGAAAGTTTGAGATTTTTTAGTGTCCAGAAAAGCCATGGAAATTCAGGGAATTTATCAAAAATTGTAAAATAGTTGAGAAAAGTAAGGAAATTTGCCTCCTTGGCTGCCTTGTTGTTCTTCTTTCTTACAATATGGTTGGCCAAGTGTAGCTGTCTGCATTAGCAAGATATACTGTGGTGCAATGCAACTTATGAAAAAGGGCTACAGAATATTTTCAGGACACAAAATTTCTCTAAAAATTACTGCACATAAAATAAATCATAATTTATGATCCAATTAATAATTATTGTTACATAGTTTGGAAAATCCAAATTAAATCATATATATCCAGGGTGGCCAAGCTCCCTGATAGTCTGAGCCATTTTTCAAAATTTGAAATTTTTTGCGAGCCGCAATTAAATACGTATTAAAAAAGGTATGCAAAAAATTCCAGATTACAAATTATATCCGTAGCAAGAGTGATACAAATTGTTTCCTCCAGAGCACAATGTCAACTGTCCATTGCAATGACAGTTTACAAATTCAAAATCGGTCTGGAGTCGGTCGATAACGGACGATTACGCCACTGTTTATGTTCGTTCGCGCAGTTTTCGATGAGTCATATCATTCTTAACTTGGACGGAAATGAAATTTGTTACAACGTTGCACTTAGTTTTTCATATTTGTTGTTAGTAATTTAAAAGACATTTTGAAACACATACGGAACGATAATAATTTTTAAAAATATAATAACACAAAAATGAAAAGGGAACTCGGGTACATTTATCGAGAGCCATAAATAATCCTTCAAAGAGCTGCATGTGGCTTGCGAGCCGCAGGTTGGCCACCCCTGATATTTATAATTAAATAGGCCTACATTACAATTTTCCAAGCAACACTAAACTGATCAGTTAACATAAAAATGTTTTAGATTAAAAGAACATTGTAATTTAAGCACATTTCGTCATCATTGTAGGATAGCATATTCAATTCTAAACTTGATGCAATATGTTGATTTATAGAAATAAACATATTGCATCACCTGTTGTATACTCACTTTTATACATTTTCATCATTTTTTTTATATTCAACAGATGGGTATATGAGCAAAATAGAGGGGTACCCATTAGCAGCCCCATTTCTGGGACACTGTGAGATGGTCTTGAGGTCATTAGAGATAGAGTAACCATACCCAAATATAGAGATGACATTGATGTGTATATGCGTTATGTAGATGACATATTAATAATATGGAACAAGAAACCTACTGTCAGAAAATTTATCGAAGTTATTAATTCCAACACATTTGGCTTAGAAATAGAATTGCAGCGGAAAAGCAATGCTGCTGCGCGCTTCCCAATCACATTAAAGAGAAGTGGCACATAGTACAATGCAATAGTCATACTGTGGGCCTCACATGACCCAGTAAGCTATAGATTTGCAGCATTTAGGGCTCTCATAAAACAAAACAGGCATGTACTCATTGCACTAATATACAAGACAGGATAAGAGAACTAGAATACATTGAAGATCTTATAAATTGTGATCACTTTGTGTTTTTTTTTTTTTTTTTTAATTTAGACAATTTATTACAGACATTTACTACTATTACTGATAGTGCAGATTAATTTTAAAAGCTAATATTGATTGTTTATGTGAAGAATTATTATAAAATGCAACAAGGATGAGAGAGTATTGCAAAATGCCAGGGGATCAAACTAACGCAAGTTCCAATTAACTTACAGCAATATCAATTATTTATAAACTTTAAAACAGCTATATTAATTATGAAGTATTATGAATTTGAGAGAAAAGTATGTTAGACTTTTAATAATGTAACATTGATGAAAATTTTTTGAAATATTTTAACTTTCTCCTGTTTCCTCACAATTACCATTCTCACACTTAGTTTCAGGACAAGTGTTAATGAACTGATAAAAGAAATGATAACAATGCATTTTAATTTAAATGGTATTATTTATTTATCATTTTTTATTTTAATAATTTTGATTGCATAACAATACAATTTCTGATTTTTTTTCCAATATATTAATATTTTATAAAGTTGAGAAAATTTATTAAGAGATAAATTTAATAAATATATACTTCTATAGATGGATTATATAGGATTTGTTAATGGATAATAATGGCTTTTTTCTTTTTTGATAGCCATGTAGATTTATGGTTATGGATTAATAACAGGATAAATTATTTTAATTTAATAAAACATTTTATTTTTAATTTTAATAATTTAGCAATTATAGAAAATATATANTTTCATAATACATAATATTTATATATGTTAATTAGAAAAAAATAACTAATTGAAACGTTGAAGAAGCAATAGTATATATGCATATTAAGTTAAATGCTGTTTTATTTTGTCAATGTCATATTGTAAGGGATATGAGGGTCAGAGAAAGTCATAGAATTTAAAACAAAAATTTGAGTAGGAATCCTGTATATCAGATTATAGTGTATCTAATTACATATATAATATGTAAAGAGGAAAGTTTGTTAGTTTGTTCTTTATACATTTTAACATAGTTTGAATAAATGAAATGAAAATTTTCAGGGACCATTCTTTCATTTAGGAGTTGCTTAACAACTACTTTTGATCAAATTAACTTCAACCCTTTGTCTTCAACACACACTCCTTCCTATCTGACCAGTGGAATGGTGGCATTCAAATAGGAGAATTACTTAACATTAATTTTCAGCAAGTGCAAAATGTTTTTAGGGTTTTTCAGGATATTGAGTTTAAATGTTTGGTCCATTTTCATAAAATTTGTTGGGTTGGCCAATTACCATTTCATATTCAGCTCTAAATGATATGTTAACATTAGAAAAAATTTGAATGTCTTGAATTGTATTCTTGTATAGGTGGAAGTCAATGATTATTTTCTGTTGAGAAACATCAGTTCCTGTCTACCTGACCAATGAAATTGTACTATTCTGTACATTTCAAGTATTGCATTTTTAGAATGTACAAACCATGTACTGGGGTTTTCCAGGGTGTTAAGCATAAATATTTTGAAAATTATGACTCAAAACTGGGGTATATTTGAATTAAAACCACTAAAAAACTAAAATTCAGCAATTTTTTAAAATAAATGCTAACATTTTCACCCATGTTGAACAGGAATCTTCAGACAAACTAATTCCCCAGCTGCTGAAATAAGGGGGGATTGCTGTACATATGTGAAGTGGGGAAGAGGAGGTTATTAAGATTTATAGTTTGAAGAATGACTTTCACACTGTGGAAAAAGAGTTCACATCATGAAAATTAATAACAGTGTTATTGCAGGTGGCCTTATATATTTCCACCTGCTCAAGATGTTTGAGAAAGAGTTGTCTGGAAGAGCTACATAAGAGGTGAGCATTATCAAAGTCATGCATTGTCTTATGTCATCTCCACTCTTCGCACATGTATGGCAATCTCCCATTGTTTCAGCAGCTGGGGGATTAGTTTTCCTGAGGATGCCCATTCAACACATGCAAAAACATTAACACTTATTTCAAAAATTGCTATATTTTAGGTTTTTAGTAGTTTTAATTCATAAATTTTTGTTCCATTTGCCTCAAAATCTGATTGTTCATTTGTTTTTATTTTTGGTATATGAATTTAAATAAGATAAATTTTTTTGTCTTCAAAGTAGATTTTTGTTGTTTTTATTCTGTTTTGTTGCATTTTCTTTTTCTTATTATAATTTCTTTAACACTTCATGATAAACATGACAACAATAAGCTAAAATAACTAAATTTTTATACAGTTTTCATTTTAATGTTTGTTGTTGTTCATTTTTGCTCAGGCAGTGTTGGGCATATATACTAGTGCATATATATGTGTTTATAAGTGTGTGTATATGTGTGTGTGTGTATATATATATATATATCATGACATGCTATAGTAAACACTTAAATCTGCTAAGAGTCAAGGAGGGTGTTGAATCATTCCCATTCAGCTCAGTGAATGATCAGTATGGTTATGTCTAAATTAATTGATTTAGAAACAAAGATTGAACTGAGGTCTGGGTACCATAACTGGCATGATATCTGCAAAGTTTTAGTTGCAGGCAGTGGTGATCAATTCAGTGGGTTTGCACAGGTTTGGCCAAACCTGTTGTTAACATTTTCAAAGTTTTCTGAACCTTGTTAAACACACATAACATTTCTCAGTGGTTTTATATTTCTTTTAAAAAATATATTAAAATATACGTATTATACTCTGTAACACTACTAAACTAGAGCCTTATACCCCATTCGCCTTGGTGTGACCTCCCTTGACCGTTTCAATCTCGACTGAAATGAGGTTCAGTTGCGATCAACTCAAGAGTTCTTGAAACTAGATCCAGTCATAAGAGAGATCCCACAATCCCACGCATGCGAGAAAATACAAGATGGCTGCGGAACACGTGTCGAGCTATTGCCAGCAAAATAAAAAAGATATTGTATTTTGAGAGACGATGACATCTGTCTATTATTAGATATATCGCAAGAAAAAGTATTGTATTTATTTCTAACCAAAACTTTCATTTTGTTTGTCGGTGTCCGTGACTTACCGCGTAGTTATGTCAGTTTTATCATCACGTGTAATATCTGGGTTCTTCTTGAGTTGACTGCCCACAGGCAGTCAACTGGAGAAAAAAATTGTTAAGGAAAAATTTTCTGTTAGCGAACCATTTGTTAAATATTTTGAATATCACTACTGGTTGCAGGTTCAAGTTTCAGTTTGGGCCAATCTTTTCTTCCAGAATATTCTAAATCTGATTAATTAATTTAATTAGCCTGATAGAATTTTGATCCAGAGAAGAATCCAGATGTAATGTTTGATTAGTAATATATTGATTTTAATTATTAATTTATTTTCAATATTTTTCAACTTATTCCCACATTAATATTATAATTAATTGACAATGTGTTAAACTGTACAATCTTTACTATCTGATCTTGGTTATCCAATATTCTGTTTTATTCAAGGAACACATATCTGTATGTAATCAAAAATAACTGTTTTTTTGACATTCTTTATAAAACACTGACAAGACATTATAGTAAATGGAATGAGTGAGAAACAGACAATAATTATAAGGTTTTAAAAACAAAAACCTTTGATTTATTATTTTATTTTTTCCATTTTCAATATTCGTTTTTCATTTATGATTTCATTTAATTGTGAATTTATTCATATTATATATATTATATATTTAATTTTTTTTATTCAAGTAAATTTGCATTGTGAACGAAAAAGCTCTCTCTCTCTCTCTCTAGTTTGAACTAGGCTTCTGTTGTCTGATGCCTAGTTCCCACATTTATATTATCTCATTTTTTTCACATATAATATAATGGTTTTAGCTTTCCTTAGCTTTTTATATCTTTATTTATGTTCTTTATTTACAAGGAAGATTCTACTGTTTTGCTCATTTTTTATATTTATTTGACATTTTCAGTTATCTAATATATTTCTGATTCCATTTATATTAGGTTACCCACACCATATTGCACACACAAATTTCTTTCATTCTTTTAAGTTATATAATTTTATGATTATAATAAAATAAATAATTATAATAAATTATTTTATTATGTTATTGTTTATTGACACAAATTATTTTATTATAGTTGTTTGTTTCCAAAAAGATAGGGATCATATGTTACAAGTGATAGTTGAAAGATTAAAAGAGCAGGTATGTAAATAATTCCATATTCTAATATTTAGTGAACTTTCATATTTGATTTTATTGAATTAATTTAAAATTTGCATAAAATAATATATATAAAAATTAACAGTTTTTAGTTTTTTGATATATACACCATTCCACATTGGGATATATGTAACAACAGACACAGAACCAACTTCCAGTGCATTTAATACAAAAAACAAACACTGCACAAACATTTTCCAACTCCATCTGAGTTCTTCTTTAGGTATGACTGAATGATTACTCAATGGAATGTTATCAGAACTAACTCCTATTTGTAAAATTTTTAAAATAACATAATTTGAATAAAACCAAATCCTTGGTTGTCATGAAATGTGATACATATACACAGTTTTTGCAAGAATACATCAAACAAACACAATGTAAAAGAGTCAAATATGGATTTGTCAATAAATTACAATCCAGAGTTAAATGTTTTGTCTATACTAAGCTATCTGGATGCCTGGCTCTAGGCAACATTGTGATTGACTCATCAGATGTCCTGAGGTTGTTTGCATTTGACAAGACACACAAATAAGGGTAACAAACTCCATCCTGTAGTAGACAAAACCAGAGCATCCACCTGCTTACTGGAAAAGGTCACCAATATATCTCTGGAAACAAATGATGATAACATTCTAGTATTTTGCCAGCATTTGGAAGCTCTTAAAGAAGATTTTACAAATAGATTTCAGGATGTCCTTAACATGACCATTCCATATTGGGTACAAGAACCTTTTTCAAACCTACAAACAGTAGAGTTATCACTGCAGGAGTTGATAGAATTATCAACAAATGAAGAGTTAAAATTGAAATTAAAAAATGGATATCAAGAATTTTGGCTTAAAAGGCAAATTCCAGTTTTATATCCAGCTTTATGGACTGCATCAAAGAACTTTTTCACTGCATTCCCATCATTATATTTAGCCGAAAGAGGATTTAGTCAGCAATTTACTAATAAAGAAAAGAAACAGATTGTCAATAGTGTAACACGGCAATTTAAGATTGCTGATGACAAATATGGCACCAAACATTGAAAAATTAGTGTCATTACATCAAGCTCAGGCCTCTCACTCATAATAATATATTAATTTTTTTTAATAATATATATGTGACCTTAGGGTCGGCACCTCCTTGGTGCCCTGTCAGGATTGACACCACCGTGTTTAGTGGAACACAGAAGCTGAGACGGCAATACTACATCACACCGTCGCACAAGTGGTTCTGTAAGTGGACAGAAGGATTCATAATGTCAGTTGATTGAGAGATAGCATATGGAAGTGACTCGAACTACAATTAACACTTAACAAGGATTTAATTAAAAATAAATTGGAGAAGATAGAGGTTCCAAGTTTTGTTGCGGAGAGAGAGATTCACATAATGAGCGCGAGTTGTATAAATACCTGGTGATAGAAGGTGATCTCCCGATGGAGCTCTCATTGTTTGATAATAGTTCCGATGGTGATTAGTTCCAATATAATATCCACTAGCACAATGATGGCACAAGGTATCCAAATGGCATGATATACCAGGAGATTACTCCTAGTATATCGTCAATCAGTGCCATTTGGTCGATCGGTGCATGTTTCCTTTGTTGGAGGGACGGACGATGACTGACTTTTTCGATCGTCTCTGGCAATATTCCCAAACGATATCGGCCGTCCAGAGGTTAAAAGATCACGAGAAAACATCGTGTTGCCTTCAAGAAAATGTAACGGGAGATTTTCTCAGGTAGCTACGAACAACAATTGTTATGTAACTCGAACAATATTAATATTAAGGTCTAATTTTGATATAGGAAGTTCTACTACCTCATAATATATTTGTTAATCAAACTTTGAGCAATACATCAATATTGTTAATATTCTTTAATNACCCAGACAGTCCAGGAATCGACTCACTGACCAGGTGAACTATCAATTTTGTCCGGGAATATCGTGTACAACCTGTCGACCTTAATTTTTCATACACATCTCCAATATCGAATAGAGCTAAGTCATGTAGGTTACTTTACTTACGTTACTCCTACCCAAGTCTCCCTAGTCCCTAACTGTAACTGATTTAGAACCAGCATGCACAGCACATTATTCTTCACATTGCAAAATGACATTACGCATGCATCAGGAACTTCTGTTCGAACAAACCTCACCTGTCATCCGGGTCAGCGAGTTTGAAAAGGTGGCAACACTAACGTTATATATTGAAAAATAAGGACAGATTTTTAAAATTACTTTATTAGCCCTTAGGTGAAGTATATTATATTGTATACTTCACCTAAGGGCCATTGAATCACTGAAAAAGAAGGCTATGACCCAAAAAAGTTGGAAAACTATGGGTTACATCATTGAGAGTTGTTGTGTTTTTTCAAAAAGGGGACGGTAGGCCAAAAAAGGTTGGGAACCTAGGCTCAAAACCATCATAAGGTGAACTATCCATATGAATATAATGGAGCTACTGCACATGGTCTAAAAATGAGGATCAAGGAGCATAAATAAACAATTCAGAAGGGTCTTACTACTACGTGATTGGCTTCTTTCTCTGATGATAATGATGTGCAAATTAGATTTGAGGACGCTTAATTACTACAATGTTGCAATAACCCTGCCAACCTGAAATATCTTGAACAACTAGAAATATTCAAAGCATTTAAAAGAGGACAGCAATTAATTTTAAAGAATGGACTCATTAGCAACTGCATGGAGGGCATGCTTTGACTTACAATAGATGTCGAGTTAAATTTGGATTTTATAATTTATATACACCAGGTATTTTTTAAAACTGTAATCTGGTTTGAAGAACCTTGTTAAACGTGACATTGAGCTTGCACGTATTTTCATGATCAAAATTTTTAAATTTTTATTATTTTAACAAGCATTCTATTAGTTCTAAACCTGATGACTGTTGAAAAAGGAGGAAAAGTTTGTTTTTTGATTAGTTTAATCTAATTTCATGCTGGTTATTAGTAATTATATATTTTATTTTACTTTATACCAGTCATTTTGTTGATATTGTATTAATTTGTTTTTGTAAATAAATTTTATTTTATTTAACTTTATTTAGTCAATTAATTCAAAATATTATAATTTAGAAATTTTGATTGCCTGTTAAATCTTAACTCCTTTAAATTATACGACCTTGACCCTGAAAATTGTTAATATTGATTTGAAAATTCATATAATTCAATAAAGCAAAGTAACAATCATTCCCCTAGCGATTTGTATTAAAGCAAGTTGACTGTAATATATACTACCCAATATAGCATAAATATATGTACAAAATACAATATAAAGATTTTTTTTAAGTAGGTAGATCTATATAGCCCTTTTGCTTCCTTTATATATACAGGGTAATTCTACAGTAAATAAATGTGAAAAATTTCAGGAGTTGGTTCTTCAAATAATACGAACCATAAAAGTGCATATGAACATATGCTCAAAACAACATAGTTTTAAAGTTACAGATGTTCAATAAGTGGCTCCATTGAAAATGTTGACAAATTATTGAATCACATTATCACATCTTGTGAAATAATTCAACACACGTGTGGTATTTGTGAATGTTTGTGCCAGTCAATGCTGTGGAGGATAGTCCTGTATTATAGTACAGTTGGTAGTGGTCATTTTCAACAGTTGTTTCAACTATGTCATTTTGAATATATATTCATATGCACTTTTATGGTTGAAATTATTTGAAGAATCAGTCCTTGAAATTTTTTGCATATGTGAGACTAATCGGGGGTAGGATGTTTACGAGGATGTTCCCTCTCCTACCACTTACTCGACTCAAGACCTTGAGGTTCGGTCTCGCTTGTCTAAAGGATGGGAGAAAAAAAAAGGTTAGGAGAAAGGATCGTTAGATTCTTTCACCTGTCAGGATCTGACACCAATCTATTAATTTATCATGGATAGATACGCGGATGGATGGGGAATTATCATGAGCGATCTCGTCGAGGACTTCGGGTTCAGTATGGAGGTGATAATGGTGGAAGAAATGCACTCCAATTGTTCGTTAACAAAATACCCGTTTATTCCGTACATTTATACATAGTTAATAATTTGAATACAAATCCCTCTCGGGGTTCAATCCGTATAGTTCATAAAGTAACGGCAAAGTATAAAGTCATCGCAATCCTAACCGCGAGGTTCGAATATTCGAGAGAGAGCTTACACATCATCGCATGTAGGATAAATACCTCTAGTTATACAGGATGGTGATTTCAGGACGATCTTGGAGTCCGAATCCCAGGCTCGTTAAAATAGTTCATGAGTTGACGTAAGTCTGCAAATCGTAGAATAGTTCTATCGAGGATGGTGGCGACGAGAGGCAGGTAATCCACGCACACACACACAGAGTACAGAACAATAACTTTTTTCCCCCTGCGTCGTCATCGCACTTGTCTTTTATATGGGGCCTCTCTTTTCGAGATTTCCCCATGTACGTCACAGGTGATGATCTTCGTTGACCAATGGTGGGCGAAGTGACAAACTTATGACACAACAGTTAACTCATCTTCTACAGGGAAGTATTGTCGTGGGAACGGAGTTTTATGAGCGATTTTTATGAGAAAATTTGTCGGTTGTTTTTCCCTTTTTGTGTTAACCCAAACTTTTAATCTAATGAATAAAAATGTTTGAATCTTAAATCCGGGCCCTCACACATATATTTAGAATCACCCTGTATATAAATAACCCTGCTAATCTGAACTGACTCATATAACAATTTGTTCAGATTAGTGAGAATGTACTATAATTACATATAATTAATTATATAATATTTAATTAACAAACTTCTAATTTATTTCAGCAAAAGAAAGATGAAAGAGTTAGAAGTAAACCTTATCAAACAATTGTTAAAGAAAAATTTAATACTTGCAATGTCGACAATGACGATTATTTAGATTCAAGTGAATTTTTAGAATGTATCAAAGAAAATGAAACATTAATTCAAAACATATTTGAAGAAAGTGTTGATTTAATCAGGTAATTGTACTAATTATGTCTATAATTCTTATTTACTCAAAACAGTAAAGTAAGTTGAATTCATTTTTTTAAATAAGTTCAACTTATGTAAAAACTTTTAAAAAAATTCAGACATTACTTCCAATTTTTTTAAAATTAAGTTTAAATAAAATTCTTAAACATGTGAATTTTTATTTCAGAACTTATTTTAAAATTTATTATAAGAAAAAAAAATTGAAAACAAAATTTTTTTTCTTGTTACTAATAATTTTTGTATAGTTTAAAATAATAAATACAATAGGTCTGATTTTAGATTATTTTCTACATAATATATTGCTGTTACTTTAAAATAATTTATATGTAAATTATTAATTAAATTTTTGTTTTTTTAATCAATGATTTTTAAATTGTTGTAATCCAATAATTTAACACATTTAAAACACTGTTGAGATAATGCAAAAATCAAATATAATAAATAAATTTAATTTTGCATTGTGGTATGTAAATGTAATTGTCATTGTGACTTTACATAATTTGTGTTGGATTTACTTTGGTTTTTTCAAGTTGATTTTGACTGACCATTGATTTTGCTTCCATACATTTCATCGATGTATCTGTGATAAAACTGTTGAATAATGTTTCAACGCAACTTGAATGCGGCAATAACTAAGCCAGTGTCGGGATGCCATTCTTCTTTTACAGAGTTTGATTTTGGTGGGAATTTTAACTTTTTGTAAGCGACATTTTATTCCGTATTCTTTGACGGCTTTTTCCACAGCAGAAGTAATTGCATAATCCTGACATAATTCATTGAAGTTAAGTTGTTTTTTTCCAAGCTCTTTTGCAAGAGTTCTTAGCTGACGTTTATTTGCACAACCAGAGTTACCAAGTAAGTTTGGAAACTATTTCCATAAACACATATGTTGTCTACTAAAGGACAAGTCTTCAATTCTGTTTCCACTTTCCCAAGAGAGATATATTCTCCAAACTGAAGTTTTAGCAAATCTTTCTTCCTATCAATAATTTTTACAGCTCCATCAGGAAATACTTCTCCTATATCTCTAGTATAAAACCACCTTATTCCATCTTCTTCTCTATAATATTCTTTAGTCATTGCTTCATTTTTGTAATAGCCTGCAGAAACACAGTCACCTCCAACAACTATTTCACCTCTAGGATTTGGCTTATCCGTAACATGATAATTTCCTTCTTCCCAGTTAACTAATTTGATATAACAACTACTTAATGGTGTTCCTACTCTTCCTGGAAGATCATCCTCAACATCCATAACTGTGGCTCCAGCTGTAGTTTCTGTTAATCCATAACCTTGTAGTACTTTTGAACCAAAGCAAGTGGTTATAAATTCATGGGTTTCTGGAGATAATGGTGCTCCTCCACATGCTAGTGCTCGTAATCTTCCACCAATTATCTTTCTTATTTTCTTAAACAACAATCTATCCAAAATTGTTTTGGATTTTTAAATCCTCTTTTCTCCCAGAATTCTTGTATTTCAGAGCAAAATTGAAAAATGCTTTAGAAAATTTACCCTGTGATTCTACTACTTCTGATACAGATTTTCGTATTCTGTCCAAAATTAATGGAACAGCAGCAATTATTGTTGGCCTCAATATTGATGCATCTCCTTTGCATCCCTTTTTAATAGCAGTTGACTGATCTGTCATTGTATGAGGAGATGAATATCCTACTGGAACACCACAAGCAATAAAAAAGCAAAAGATAATTCTAATACATGAGCCAATGGTAGAAATGTCATGAAAACATCATCCTCTCTGACTGACGGACATGCACTTACAAAACCTTTTGTGGTAGTCAATATATTTTTATGAGTTATCATCACACCTTTGGGTATTCCAGTTGACCCACTAGTATACATAATAATTGCCAGATCACTTGCTACAGGTTTTTCTCCACGCAGTTCAGGATCAGCTGCCATTCCTAATTTTTCCAGTTTTGAGAAAGGTATCAGATTGACAGATCTGGGGAAATCCTGCATTTCTATAGATGATGGATTTTCTATATAAATAATATGAGTTAGGGATGGTACATTTGGAAGTATTTTCTTTAATTTTGGAACTAAATCTTGACTTGTAACAATATGAGTGACTTCCGTTTCATTTATACCATGAATTACTCCTTCTTCTCCAAGTGTTGCATATAGTGTTACTACTGTTACATTCATTCTAAAACAAGCTTGAGCAGTTAGCATCCATTCCAAATGAGTATCTGCTAATATTGCTATATTTTGATGAGGCCTAATGCCTAAAGATAGAAGACCTTTTCCTATTTTGTCAACTTTCTGATCAAGGTCACTATAACTAAGCCATTTATAATCTCTTAATATCAGTTTTTTGAAAATTTTCCCATATTTTTGAATTTCTTCATCTGTTCCCAAAACTTTTGTAGAACCAGAACACCTCTTATTGCATGACGTGCAATTTAAGAACGAAACAATTCATCTACTGTTGTTATGTTTTCAAGTCCTAAGTTGTTTTCTTTACAAACCCTCACTAAAGGACTTGATGGATCACCAACTTTTAGTGGTTTTGCCCATACACTAGGAGGCTTATTCCAAGTTTTCCATGGCTGTTGAGCAACAAAATATACAGGAAGAGCATTGGCATCATATACAAAAAGAGCAGTTTTTACAAGTCCCAAGCCTACTTGAATGCCAATATTTTCCATTACAAAACAAAGATAATTTTAATTATGTTTATCTCCTGCAAAATTCATTGCCAATACACATCTACAACCAAATGTAATTCTTCCCTTGTTTCTCTTCAAGTCGCAATAATCAAATATTGTAATACTTTAGTAGATCGTAAATTATGACATGCAAGCCCAAAGTTATCCAAATTGGAAGAATCTACTTAGTTCTATCTTTTTAAGTCATATTCTCATTTTTCCTCTTATCTCTTGTTACCACATATACTCAAACCTAATGTTTGGTTTGTTATAGCATATCCTCTGACATTTTTGCACCAAAGAATGCAATCAAACTAATCAACCAAGAATGCACTTAGTACATATCATGATATCATATAGATTTTGTTTGTGTTTCTATTGTATAATAATCATAATAATGCAAACACTTTGCACCAGAGCTCTTAGTAAAAGAAACTATATTAAAATCAAGTGCCAGTCTGAATTTTTTCTAAAAATGTATAGTACTGGCAGTTAATTTTAATAAATTTTTTTATCAAAAAATAAATTAAATAAACTTGAAATGAATTTCTAGAATAAAGATGCAAACGTAATAACTTTTTTCTTGAAAGTTTATAAAAGGTTTAATATAGTAGGTTTACAGCAGTGGTTCCCAAAGTGGGTGCTATTGCCTCCCCATTGGTGGTGAGTAAATCTAGGGCGACAAAAATAAACAAATGAATGGTAGGAGCACTGGAGGTAAGGTACTGATGGTGACCATAGGTGAAGGTTGAGGTCACTGACAACCTTTTTCTTTCCTGTTAAAATGGGTAAGAAGAAACATTACATTTAATGGTTTCCAGATTTTGAGAACAATGTTTTGTAAGGACACAAAGTATGAGGTTCATAGAAAAGTTTTCCTAAAAATATTTTCAAGTCTCTCACAGAAGGAAAAATGGGTTAGGGGGCATTGGGGTACAATTGGGAGACATTGGGTATAACGTTATGGAACAAAGGGGGCAATGACTCAAAAAAGTTTGGGAATCACTGGTTTACAGTATACTTTTGTTGGACATGTCCATTCTGTCAGGTCATGAGTAATTCAGGAAGTGGATATTGTTGGAGTCTTTTTGTTCAGTCTGTAGGTGTGGTCAAAACAGGTTATTAAGAATTTCTGCAAGCTCTATTTGCATCTCTAAATGATTAGAATATCATCTATGTATTTAAGGTATGACACTATATGAAGCGTGTGATGCCATAACATTATAAATGCCATTTTTCTCTAAATATGTTTTATTGAAGAATTGAATTCTAAATGCAATGTTTTCTGATTTTAAAAAATATTATGGTAATATTGGCACTGTAAGTGGTTGTATTTTGAAGTTGAATTTATGTGAAGCCACAACATTTAAAGTGCCAAAGTGCAATTCACATGATTTTTGGCACTTAAAACAAGTGACTTTCACTTTGGCACTTTAAATGTTATATTTACATCATTTTGATATTCCAGAAAATTTGTAACCTAGTGAGTTTTTTGCCATTTTATTGTAAAATTGAAATGAATTCATTCACTAGAAAAAAGTCTTTTTTACCTTTCCTGAAAAGTTTGTTTTTTTGCATTTACAACATTATGGCATTGCACACTTCATATGTACTAGGAATTGTGGTAGAGCTTCCATTTCTAGTTTTCAAATCAATAACTCACATAAGGTGCCTGAAATTGGGCTACCCATAGGGACACTTCTTCCTTGTAAACGAGTTATATTTTGAAAGTTGCTTGGTTTACAAAAACACATTTCTATTCTTATTGAGAGATATGGGGCTTCAAAATCAAACATGGTGAAGTATAGTTCTTCATGGATATATAAATTGTGGAGGTGTTTCAATTGGGCTTCTGAACTGGTTAATAACTTCTTAATAATAAGATATGTTCAGTTGAGTTATTAAAAATTGCTTTTAAGTCAATGTTTTTTGTTAACAACTTTTTATATAGCCTTTTCAATCATAGGTACTTATCCTAGTAGGCTTTATTTTCTGTTGAGTATTTTCTCAAAACTGTGCCGGTTTGAGAAAAAAATATTATAGTAAGCCTACTTATATGAGCTAGTGATCAACAACTAGAAATCCTTTTGTCATTTAGATGTTTTACAATCAAGTACTATATATTCATGTCTGGAAAAAACCTTTTAGTTTATTATAATACTAGCAGATGAGCCTGGCGCTGCTCGGGCAAAAAGTAACAATAGCAAAGATTAAGATTATTAGATTATAGCTGATTTTACCCGTTTTCACTGGGTGCAAGAATTAGGTTCACCCTCTTTCAAGACTAATTAGAGAATTTTTAGATGGATCTAAAAATACGTTCAATTTTTCGCAAAAAACCGCATCTAAAATAGTACAATAAAATCTGAGTTCAGGGTAATCCTTAACTCTCTCCCTCTCCCCCAAGGGGAGATTTACAAAAATTTCTTATTAGTGTGTGTAAATTTGCCGACTTTTAGGTGGGATCATTAATCCCTCATCAGGATGATCTAGGGATCAGGATGATCTAGGGAGCGTGTGGGTGTGGCGGAGGAGACAAGATAACAAGTATATTACAAAAATTCCATTTATAACATAAAACAAACTTACAC
Organism: Centruroides sculpturatus; assembly: GCF_000671375.1. NCBI lineage: Eukaryota > Metazoa > Arthropoda > Arachnida > Scorpiones > Buthidae > Centruroides > Centruroides sculpturatus. The sequence goes on along the minus strand of NW_019385977.1, from coordinate 60,077 downwards.
TACAAAACAAATATTTCTGAACACAATCAGCTGTTCAGAAGTCCTGAGTGTCAATGTTGTCTTGTAGTTCACTTCCTGATCATCAATATTCTTTTTGTTATTCATTGTCACAGGTGGCCCAGGGGCAATGTTGTTAAACAGTTCACAAGACAGGTGGGGAGACATTGTTGGTTGGCAGCAGTGAACAAAGAAAAATTGCAGGAAGAAATTGTTAAAAATCAATGAAAAACACATGAGATATATAACCAAACATACCAAAAATGAAGAAAAAAAAGCACTGAAAACATACAAGCATAATGTGAGAGCAAGAGATGACTTGCATTTACAGTTCAAGTGCATTTTTTTCGGTGTATGTACAATTCAAACTCTGAAGCATCAATCAAAATTCAAGGCAAATTTTTGTTGAATTTAGCATTTGAACTCTGAATCATTCAAAGTGTGAGGTACCACTGTATTTGGAATTTCAGAATTTTATAGTTCAAAACCTGACAGAAGTTTATACAGGGTGATTATAATTAAAAATTGCCTACCCAGACCTGTATAGAGCCCGTTCTCTTTGATGTATTTTGATTAAACTTAGTATATATGTTATATGGACCATGGGGGAAAAGGAAAATGCAAAGAAAATAATTAGTTCAAATTTCTATCACTAGCTGAAAAAATGGCGCATGAAGAACAAGAAACACACAAAATATTTTTATTTAAGACATTTGTTCAACGTGCAGTCCATTTGCATCAATCACATGTTCAAAGTGTCTTACAGCATATTCAACAGTAGCTGATAGGTTTCTTGAGAAACTGCAGCAATATGGCATGTTATGCTTGCTTTCAATTCAGGCAGAGTTTGTATGCTTCCTCTATAAACACAATCTTTCAGATATCTTCACAACCACATGGACTCTGCCTGAATAATAATAAGTGCAGAGTCCAAACAGTTAGGAGTTGAAAGTTGAAATTTTGTACAGTGTTAGGGTACGTCATGAGAATGAACACTAAGAAAGGATTTTTTGAAATTCCTCCCAGTGGAGGAGAGAGAGAGGATTAAGGCTTATCCTGAAGAACTCAGCTTCTACTGTACTATTTTAGATATGATTTTTGTGTTTAATCTGTGGAATTATCTAAGAACAACTGTCAAGCATTAGATAGGAATTCTGAGTACTTATGGTTAATACAACTATTTTTCAATATGGCCTTAAATATCTCTAATGTTTCAAATGTTTTTAACCATGTTCATCATAGACTCATTTTATTATTTTTGCTTTGTTTAGATATGGACACCCCAGGCTCTGTTGCATATTGAGCTAAAGTGGTTGATGATTTATTGTTATCTCTGTCATATTTGTGTTCATCAAGTCTATATTTTAAAGATTAATTGTTGATCCAATGTATACAAGTTGGCAATTAAATCTTTCATCTGTTATTGGGATTGAATATACACTTGTCTATTTTATCCTTACTGTTGTGTAGCAATTTATAGATTGTGGCATTTCTATGGAAGCATAATTTGACATTTAAATATTTAGCAATTTGTTTATAAATCAATTTGAGTCTAAGATCAAAATCTATAATTATTTGCCTAATTGTTGGAAGGTGTGGTTGTGTGTTGGTGACCTCCAGATGTGGATGCTTCATATATTTGTATTCCATTTTTTGTGCCAGATTTTGTATCAGCTTTTTATCATATCCATGTGTTATGACTAATTTTTCTGTATATTTCAGCTTTTTCATGGTGTTTGTGATGTCAGAACAGTGTATATATATATATATATATATATATATACTCTTCTGACTAGAACTCTGAATGCCACAATTTTATAAGCAAATAGGTCATGTGGATGGAAAGATATGAATAACAGGTGATATTTGGTTTGTAGAACACTCATGTATTAATATAGTCATTTTGGAGAGTTACAGCTATATCCAGGAAGTAGACCTCTGTATTGCTGCATTGTTCTAAATTTAAACTTAAGTTATAGGTTATTATTAAAAGACTTTATAGAGAAGAATTTATGTATTTAAAGATCATTATAGAGGTTATTATTAAAATAATTTAATACCTTGTTGATGTCTAGTTTTGATTTCCATAATATTTATCTACACATCTGTTGTAGAGGATAATTTCTGGTAAAAAAAAAAATTCCTTAAAACTTCATTTTCAAGCTGTCTCACTATCAATTTTATAAACCAAAAATATTTGTATATTCATTTATTCATTAAACTCATTTACTGGAAAAATGTGAATTGTTTTGATTTTATCAGGTCTCGGAGTCGCTCACTTTTCTCACTTGTACTCACTTTTCTGAAGTATCCTCACTTTTCTCACTTTTCAGGTCATTTTCTCACTTTTCTCACTTTTTTGGTCATTTCTACGTGCTTAAAAGTTAGGAAGATGTGGGACCAATCAAAAATAGTTTTAAAGCCAGACGATCTGCCGAATTATCGAACTATCGGACTAGATTTTTATGGAAAAAAATACTCCGCCCGAGCTGGACTCAAAATCGCAACTGCCGCTCAGTGTTGTTATCGTCTGTATTTATACGTAACTAGGTAGTCAGTAAGGCTGTGTACACACTAGGTGTTTTTAAATGCGCGTTTTAAAGAACCAAGAGTTCTACATAGGCGTACACACTCAAACGCGCGCTTTTGACCAAGCGCGCGTTGATAGATTTTTGTTAAAACGCGCGTTTTGCGGGCGTCAGCCGAGCGCTTTGAGATATATGTGCTGCCATGTTACTGTACATTCGATCGCGC
>NW_019385977.1:34780-52133 GCF_000671375.1 Centruroides sculpturatus | reverse complement strand
ATGCCGAGGACCAAGACTAACGCCAAATTCGTACTGCATTGAATAGACTAGTGACTATTATAATGTTATTTGTTTAATTATTGTACGATATAACGAATAAAATATCCAATTATTCTTAATATAATGTTTTACTCTATCGCCCAGAAAATTGTTTTTAGCCCCCAAAATATAAATTGTTACTAATCGCCCTCTCAACATGGAAAAACGCCCACATGGGGGCGATATCGCCCCCGTTGAGAAACACTGATTTAAAATATTATAGAAACAGTTATGGAGAATAACTCACCCAACTGCTTTTATTCAAATATTGCTTCAACATTTCTAAACATATCACTTTCATATATGTTATAAAATAATAAATTCTTCTATTCAGTGCTCTTTGTGTTGATGCCATTATTGAAGCAGCTGATCAAGATTCAGATTGGTTACTTAGCTTTGAAGAATTCAGAACTAGCATGGATCCTTTATTTAAGCCTAAGAAAAAGTGTATGTAAAAGTTGTGTTCTTTATTTTTAATTTAAAATATCTCTATTTTTTATGATAATCACATTATATTGCATAGAATTTATATAAATAATTTATTACAGTATGCTCTTTGGAAGGAAAAAAGTATGAAGATGGTGCTGAAACATCAGTGGATTGTAACAATTGGTTAATATATTTTTGTATTATTTTTAAAAGTAATGAGCAATTATTTCTCATGGCATTGTCACAATGCCAGACTGCATTTTTTAATCATATTTTTAATTTATTTAATTTAAAATATATGCATTCCACCTCAAATTAGTAGTGACTTGCCACTGTACATCATACTTTTCCTTTAACACTAGAGTCATGCCAGTCATCTATCTAACACCTTTCAGGAGAAAAGTTTTGAATTGAAATAACAAGACTTTCAGTTTGCATCAGAAGTATATATATAGTTAATCAGAACCTCCTGCCTGTAAGGTTTTTACATCTGGTCTCATTTTAAAAACTCTGTTCTCAAGAGTAAGGAAAGGCAGACAGACAGAGAGATGGATGATAGTAGGAATTTATAGGTCTACAATTATTTTCAAATTGCAGTCCAATATAAATAAAAGGAAATTTTGTTTGTTTATGGCCCAACTTTATCTGTATGAGGCCCTTTGTAGACAGATTTATATTTGGATTTGTGGTGCCATTGAATTTTGTTCTTTTTCTTGGAAATTTATTTTTCTTTTTTTTTATATGATTTTCTGTGAACTCATTCTGTTGCATTTTATAGAAAAATTTGCAGAAGTCCACAAATTTTTTCAAGTTACTATAAAAATTTATTTTAGAAAACAGCTTCATGATGTCACTGCTTAAGATAAAGCTGCCATCAAAATCACCACCTTAATTTACATTTGGTTATTTCCATTTAGGAAATAGTAAATTAATAAAACAATTTAATTGTTAAGAATACATGATTTAAATAATGACAAGCAACTGGCTAAAACTGACTTTAAGACTTAAAGTCCAGCATTGGTAAAAATGCTGGACTTTAAGTCTTAAAGTCAGTTTTTAATGAATAAGCTTTAGATCTTGTAAAAAGATGCAATTTTATTTCTGTCTTATAAAGTTAACATTTTGGTCATTTTGACACTGAAATAAAAGTAAAAACTTATTAACAAAATGGCATAAAATTCCTTTTATTTTGGGTTATTTTACTTTAGGTAAATTGGACTTATAGAATGGAAAATATTAAAAAAGTATGAAGTTTCTTTTTAATAATCTTGTATAATTCAAAAAGTCAGCAATTAGATATTTGTTTACAAATATTTGGCTATTTTGGTATTTGGTATTTGTGAATAAATAGTAACTGCTTATATTTCTAATAGAGAGTTTTAGGATTTATTTTTCTTTCTTATAGTTGCATCATTAATGATTTATAACTTAATAATAATTTTTAAAATAGATCCAAATTATTTATATTACAGATATTATCATTAAACATTTCAGAAAATTAAATAAATTCTTTGATGTTTTCAATATTATTTTTAAACATTTTAATTAGTCTCTTTACAAAATACAAAATATCAATATATAAGTAATAAATATCAATAACAATTAATAATAATACGTTTTTTTTTAATATGTCAATAAACGTAAAATTCAAAATTATTGAAGATTAAAAATTTTTCATATATTTACTAGTATGTATTGTACAGTACAATATTTATATTTATACTGGATTAATTAAAATTTCATATAATTATAAATGTCATTATCTATCTTCAGTGTTTGTGCTTGTGGAAATTGGGTCTGTACATCGTCAACCTGTTTGGATGATTTTGGAAAAGGTAAGTTTGTTAAGTAATATTTTTTAATACTGCTAATTTTTTTTCTGCTATTTTTATTTTACAAAATAATTTCCATTAATATTTTTGATTTTATTCCTTTATTAGATAATATAATATTACAACAAATTTGTATAGATTTTAAACATAAACATGTGTACAAATAACTTTATGAACATGAATATATATGATTTATATATACATTCATGTCCAAAAAATTAACTTGACCTATATCTCAGGACTTACAGATCAGAACAAATCACTTTATTCTTTATGTAACAAAACAATTAAAAAATCAAAATTTAATCTAAGTTATATCAAATTAAAAACAACAAGAAAAAGTACCAAACATTGTCATAATTGTATTGAACAGAAAATAATTAATATAGTATGTAGTTGTATCTTGAATGCATACAAATTGCACTCTGATTTTTGTACTGGTTTATCAGCTCTATCACAAGCAAAGTATATTCTTGAACAAGAGCATCTTGAAGCTCTTAGAGTGTTTTTCCAGAGACTGTCAGGATGCAACTCATTTCCTAGAGCAGGGGTGGTGAACCTATGGCAAGTGTGCCTAAAGTGGCATATAAGAAGAAATCATCTGGCATGTAACATATCATAAAATTTCAGTTTATCATCTGTCTTTTTCAATCATCTTTTTGGTTTCTCATCTGATCATCCTTTTTTAATCAGTTTTTTAACATTTACTCTAAGTAAAGTTTATTTGTTTAATTTCTTTATGTATCATTATTCAAAGTTTAAAACTTTGGCATACATAAACATTTTTAAAGACAACTAGGCTTACTATATGGCGCACACACACACACGCACTCAAAATGGTTCACTATTTCTGTCTGAGAGCATCCCATATATGTTCTAATGGAATTTAGGCTGAAAATTTCATGCAGTGAATATCTTCACTGTTAAGAAAATCATTGATGAGTGCAGCCATAAGTTCATGGGCTTTATTATCCATGAGAATGAAATCTATGCCCACAGCACCTTGGAAAAGTCTAACATAAGGTTTTGAAACCTTCTCTACCTTCTTGCAGTAATGACACACAAAAACATGAAGTTCAGTACAGCCATTAAGTATAATGCTGCCTCAGACCATGATGACCTACAAAAAGGGGGCCAGATTGCAACTGGTTTCTTTCCATGGAGTTTGTGGGACTGTATTAGTTTCTCCATTCTCTTCCGATTCTAATCTGATGAGAATCATTCTATAGACCCACCATTGGCAAATGCAGCTCTTTTTGAGTTACATGCGGCTCTTGCTGAAAATGTTAATTTCTGCTTTTTATTATTTTTTTTACAATTTTATTTCCACAATTTTGTGAAAATATGTTTATTTAGAAAATTCAATATTTGTTTTATATTATATTTATATTATATAACTAGCTGCAAGGACCTGCTTCGCTGGGTTTTTATTTTTATGTAATATAGTTTTTTTTTATATATATAAAAGACTGTTTTTCTAAGTAATCTAGAATCTAGCTGCAAGGACCCGCTTCGCTGGGCAAAAAGTAACGATAGTGAAGATTAAGATAATTACATTATAGCTAATCTTACCCGTTTTCACAAAATGCAAGAATTAGGTCCCCCGTTTTCAGACTAATTACAGAATTTTTACATTTAGTCAAACGAACTATTTTCAACGTTTCTAGAACGTTTTCAGTTGTTCTATAATCAAACCAATTCGAATTTTATGTTTGAATTTAATTCGAACAAATTCGAAAAAATCGAACAAAACATTCAAAATTGAAAGCCACTTTCAACCACTTTCAGCCTCATATCTCCCGCACTCTTATAGCTATTGAGACGCAACCACCCCTATGCACGAATGGAGACTTGGGGCTACCACCACATACAAACACCATTCACGTGCGATGTGTAGTTTTGGCGAAAAAGTGAGATATAAGGACATACATGTCCATTTATATATATATAGATATAGATAAAATCACGGTACAGAACTGTGGTACAGAATAAAATAGTACAAAACTGCGGCTCCCATGCAATTTGCAAATCCTACATTTCGGCTTCCACTGAACTCTTGCTTGCCCACTCCTGCTATAGACTATATCTGGACTCAAAAGGGAACAGAACATTCTTTGAAATTTGGCCAAAGCCCCAACATAACACTCTCTGACATATTCATAGTCCTAGACACATCTGTCTGTGATTGGTCTGCTTCTATCCTTCCAATAATTCTTCACTGTCAATATTATATAGTAAAACAGTAACAAACTGTCCTCAATGCCATCTACTATTGCATTCATGGCATATGCATTTTTTGTAAAAACTTGTACTTTTTAATGGAACATTTGACTATCTCCTGGATGTTTTTATTCTTTGGAAACTTCTACATAAATTTTCAGCTGTTCATTTTGCTCTACTATGGATTAGATGATTATGCTTACTTTTTGGACATGAGTGTATTTAATAAAGATCTTGAAGTAAATATTGAATGAAAGTTCAGATAGTGTAACTAGTAATTCATCTGCATAGTAAGCAGTATAGGTTTGAGTACTATTCTGAGTTACTGTATTATTTCAGAAATTTTCTAAATTATTTAATCAGAATTGAAAATTAATTTTTAATTACTAATTTTAGTAGATGGTGCTTTTGGACTTAGGGCATCTTGAAATGTTGAGAAACACAAAAAAATTTGGGGGTTTTTCTTTATGTATGGATGTTAGTGTGTGTATGTGGGACACAATTTTGTTTGCTCTCTTTGAAGCTTAATAACTCCTGTGCTTTTTGTCGAAAATTTCTGAATTTTGCAGGGAGTTGTGTATTAGGGGAATTGTACTGTTAAATTTTGGTGATTAAAAGTCAAGGAGTGGGGAGATAAAGGGGATGTGTGTATCTCCAGTAGGATCAGACTTAATGACAATTTTATTTGTTATTAGTGTGAGACCCTGGAAATAGCCCCCGCAAAAGGGAAAGATATAAGAAGAAAAAAAAAGTTTGTTAAGTTAAATCGTCAAGAAAGCAAATTATATAAGTATCAAATCAGTGATACCGGACTTTGATGTCAGCGCTCATAAAGAATAACGGGAAAAACAAAATTTTAGATATAAAAGAAGAAAATTTAAAATATTAAAGTTAAGACGCAGTTTAGAAAGCAAAACGAAACTAGAAAAAAAAAAATATCAAAAAGCATAGGTGTCATAATCAACAATTAAACGCGATCAGATTCGAAAAGATGGTGTCGGATAAACCATCTCCAGCCGACCTTTCTCGCGAGCTTTACGAAGCTCTATTTACACCTGGAGACAGGTGGATGACCAATTGGAAAACAGTGATGTAAGATCTATCCAATTAGTAAGAAGCCGATCGCAAAAACCCTATAAAAACGCAAAATTCAAGGACAACAGGACTTCCACTAAGACTTTTCCACCTAGACTACCTGTTGTGTTCGTTTGTTGACAGCTGTCGTGTTTCCTTTCATCTTTTGTGTGCTGTCACTTCAGATCTCGAACTTCTCACTCGACGCAGTCACGGGGCCCCTCTAGCGTAGGACCAGATTGACATCGAAAACAACTTACGAAGACAACCCAAAGTTCTGAACTTAAGGACCCTTGCCAAAAAAATTATGTAAGCATTATCGTCCGGAATAAACGATTTACCTTTGTAAAACACTTGTCTTTGCTGCCTTTAAAAAACCGCCACCCACATACGCGTAGACCTTAGACCATCCCGACAATAGGGGGAAAAATCTCCCTTGCAATCGGCGTTCATACATTAGCATTTACAATTTTTTTTATAAAACCCAGGGCAAAATATCATAATTTTGCCATTTTATAATAGTTAAGAATATAAAAAGTTTTTTAATAAAATATGATAACAGATGGCACCACCAAAATTTTAAATGTTGCTGGGAAAGTTGTGCAACTTGTTGTTTGTTTATTTTTTGAACTACCTGTAGTGACACAATTTTTGTTGGCACAAAAGTGAGCCATCATCAGATCAAAGATGGTTTTATATTCATAAAGTGACATTAACAAAAAGTGGCATTAAAGATATGCATCTTTTGATATAAAAGTATGTAAATAATAATAATAAGTAATTAATAAAAAGTAGATGAATGGTGTGTAAGTTCATAAAATAATTAAAATAATTAGTATTGTTTTAATTATTTTATGAACTTACACACCATCTGAGAATCACTGATTGGTAAATTTGAAAAGTTTCTCACTTATGGTTAAAATAAAAATTTTTATTTATTATATCAACTCTTTTTTATTTTATATGATAGAAAATAGTTTATTTTATTAATAATTTTCTATTATTTTTTGTTTTTAGTTATTATGTTTAAATCAGTGTTCGACAAAATTTTTAATAATAGCTTTCCTTTTTAGATGGAAATTTGGTATGGCTTATTTTATTTTGATATAATATTTTATTATTTTTGAAATTTTTTTTCTCATGACCCAAAAAATTTTTCATATAATTTCTCTGGAGATCACATCCATATTACATTTTCATGGTTTAAATGGTAATTTATATTAAAAATTATTTCCTTTTCTACTTTGTAAGACTAAATATATAAGGATATTTCTTAAATAAACAGTTTTGCTATAATAAATCTCATCAATAATGAATTTTTATTTTAATATATAATTCATTTATTTTCAGAAAATAGAGTCAAAGATCCTAAATTATCTCGAACAATTTCTATCAAGAAACAAATCTAAGAAATCTTGAAATACATATCAAGTTACAGTTTATTCCTAATGACTTATTTGTTAACTATCTACATTCTTTGTATGTACGAATTAAGATTCTGAATATTGTAGTTGGGGTTTAAACAAATGCAAATGAAATTTTTTAATTGTATTTACAAGTATTTGGTCGTGACAGTTCTGCATGTTAATGCATGGCTGTAGTGATATGGTGTATATTTACATCTTTCTATGGTGCTAGTGAAATTTACATTTCATATATGGTTTTATTGTTAATATATTTCAAGTATACGAATCTGTTTTCATACAAAAACATCGTTAGTTACATATTATTAAGATGTATTTTATACAATTAGATATGACTTAATATTTGTGCCAAATACAATATAAAAAATTTTTTATGATTAACATAATTTTTCTATTCATTGCTTTGTAGTAATTTTATATGTGGGATCAATTGATAAAAATAACGAATATATGTTTTTATATTTTATAATTATTACTGAATTTTGTCAGTATTCAGGGCAGCTTGTTTATTACTTATATATTTTGATATATTAATGTTTATATACAATATATTTTGTATGATATTTCAATGAGTTTTGAATGGCGTAAATACAACATCCATTTTTAATTAAATTAATAATAAAAGTTTTACTTTATTATATTTAAATTTTGATGTTATGATGGGCAATACGAATAAAAGTGTTACAATTTATTGCTCAGTAAATTTAATTTTATTTAAAAGAATACTTGTAACAATGAAAGATTTTGAATTTGTTATTGTTCTCAGAATTATGTTAATTTCAAAAAAAAAATATTGTTGAGAAATCTAGAATATATTATTAATAGATGTGATCAGCAGAAAATTTGAATATTGTTTCTTTGATCATTTTACTTTATTTTAAATATAAAATCATTTTAGAGTTTTATACCTACATATTATTAACCTCAGTTTACACCTATACTGTAATGACCATTATTATTAAATATATTAGTTTTTTTCTAATTCTGTCCTATGGCACTAAGGGAATAATTTTTTGTGTGTGTCCATCATGGTTGTCAGCCTATTATAGTTTCAGCCAGGCCAATAATGTGAAGTTGGGGGTTTTTTTTAAGACCCTTTACTGCTCAGAGAGCACAAAAAGGTCATTGGGCAATAATGGGAAGTTGGATTATGTAGTCCAACATATCCAGATGGTCATCCTTCCAAAAAATTTTTGGGATTTTTCAATTCGTCTATATTCTATCCTTAGTGATAGGCTGCCACCTTAGCTACTCTGCCATCCATCTGTCTTTAATAATATGTTGCTATTATCTTTTTTCCTTTTTATTAAATAACTTTTTACTAGAAGATAGGATACTACATATAGGCCTACATACAATTTTTAATTATAAAATAAAAATGTTTATGCTAATTAAAATGTTCTTGGGTAAACTAATATTTACAGTTTATTAGAATGTTATCTTAGCCAACTGTTTTACTGAATATGGCCCTAATGAATGAAAACTTAGAGAATTATGACATTTCAATAGTGAAGAAAGATGCTAGAAGGGAAAATTAAAGATGGAAATGCAGGATGGTTTTTTTTTCCACGACAGTTTAGGTCTATCAGTACTTTGGCCCCTTCCTGCTCATAGAGCACTAAGGAGCCAGGAAGTTTAGAGTGAAAAGTATAAATGTCCCATAAGGGCTCATAATGTATTCAACTAGTCCCTTATCAGGTCTCATAACTTTATACGTGTTTTTTGGAGTCTGTTTTTGTTTAATGTTAAGGGCCGGAAAGCTGGTTATGTATGTATGTTGTAAGTTAATATTAGTACAGTAGAACCTCGATTATCCGCCCCCGATCAACCGACCCCTCGGTTAACCGACCGTCCTAGTCGGCAAATTTCAAATGTCCGCTAGTGATGTGGCGCTACAATATTTGGCTATGTCTTGGCTACTTTAATATTATTTTTACGTGTTTTAGCTGGCAACACTCATTCGACCATGAAAGGGAGCCAGTATTTAAACGAAGCTTAATTTTCTAATTTTTAACGATACAATAGCGACGATTATTATTTTAAAAAATTTTTGTTAGGCTTAACATCGATGAAAATTCAACGCAAAATAGGTTAATAGCGATATACTAATATACTAATTACATGGGATATAATAATATACTACACTAATAATGGATTTTTTCATACTTTTCGGTTATCCGACTTTTCAATTATCTGACCAACCCCAGTCCCCAATTAGGGCGGATAATCGAGGTTCTACTGTAGTTTAGTTATAACCAGTGCTAGATATGTAGCAGAGGTTTTGTATAGGAACCATCCTGCTAAGGCAAAAATATTAAGTAACGAGCATGATTGTAAAATGCCTAAAATCTGGTGATGAGTTTGTATCTATTAAAATTAAAATTAACAAATATGATGGTTTAGTATTTTATGTTAAATAACACACAGTATGTGTTGGATTTGAAATTAATATAAAAATGGAATTAACATAATATTGATATAATGGCCAAAGCTGGATGGTATATAAGAAAGAAGTCTAGGGTGATAACCAAAGAGAGATAGGATAGATTTAGGGTTTTAGTGACCAACATAACCTAACCTAGCTTTTCTGGCTTGTCCAGAGCCACTGTGGAAAAGAAAGCAGCAGTGGTAAAGCCACAGATGGTCAGGTCCAACAAGTTTAGAATAAATGTTAAAATTTTGAAGTGGGATACTGGCTTGGTGAACAAGTCAGCAAGTCAGTTGGATGTTACTGGGAGGACTTTAAGGGGGAGCTTGACCCCATTAGGGAGATAATATGTGAAGGAAACCCAGTAAAACTTCGCATGTCAAGCTAGGCCAAAACAAAGGCTAGCCAAAGATAAATACCAAAGTGGAGAGAGGTAGTTATGGGAGAACCAAATATAGTAAGTGTTGGACAAGACCACCATGGAGAGCGAAGTTTAGAATGGTTTTTATACAAGAGAGTAGAAAGTGGCTGTAGCATTATTGAGGAAGATTGAAATCAAGACAGTGTAGCAAGAATTACCTGACAGAGGAACGACAAAGGGTCCTACAGGGCCAGGTAGAGAGGAAGAATAACAAATACAAAGGATAGACAAAGCAGCAGGGATAGGTGCAGCAGCCCACTAATGCCACGCCAAAGAGACGCCCACGGGTGGTGAAAGGCCACGGGAGGCAAGATGGAAGCCCGTTGCCGACAATACAGGATGGTTGTAGCAAGACCATACTGAACAGTTGTTTCCTGAAGCATTTGCCCTCCTCCTCACCCCTTAGTTAGGTTGCTGGGTTGTGGTTGTAGTAGTTGAAGAATATTTATAATAAAACGTTTTTATTATAATCAAAATTCAGAAAGCAAAGTGTATGTGATTTAAGCAAGAAACATATAATTATACTGCAGTATATTCAAAAGCATTAAAGATCTTCCACATAGTTTCTAAGATAGTAGTATTCTAAAAATATATGAAATTTTGATATTGGCAATAATTTAATGATTTCATAAAAGCTCCAGAACAGTACAGTATATTAAAAAACCTAAAATACAGTTATCCCTCTATAGTCCGACGTTTTTTAATCCGACATGCTCAGTAGTCCGACGCACCTCCCGTCAAGGTACCCGTGTGTCTGCGTGCACATAAGCATGTCGCGATGTGAATCTCCCCATCCAATTCTTACTCGATGACACACATTTCGTGTGTTTTATGTGAGCAGTTCTGTTCGAACAGTTGGAGTAGAGAATATTGTAAGTTACTGCTAGCAAAACAATACGAAATATGTAATTATTTTCGGTAATCCGGACACTTTTGGTAATCTGACACACCTTCGGTCCCATACCTGTCGGATTATCAAGGGACAACTGTACTCCCAAAACTTAAAAATACCAACAGCTGGATGGCTGAGGCAATTAAGATGAAATCCCACTGATCTGGAGATACCAGAATCCAATCCAGGTGAGCAATCCCAGGAATTTTTCTTGGGTAGTCTGTTCTGGATACATTGAACTGCATCCCTCTACCACCACGCAATCTACGTTATGTAGATGGCAGAAGTCAAGGTGGCAGCCTAACATTCTGGGTGACCCGGGATCAAATTCAAGCAGATCCGCAAAAAAGTCCCAAGAATTTTTTGAGTGTTGGTTCGTCTGGATATGTCACACCCTGTTCTTCATCACCAGGCCTCCCCATTGAGTGCCTGACCAAACCAATAATGGACTTGCTAAAAGAGACCCTTTTAGTGCCCACAGGGCAGAAAGAGTTTAATGAAAAAAACTCTTTACATTGTAGGGCTAGTCGAACCCACAATGGTTATGGACAAAAGGCCTTAGTGCTAACAGGGAAGAAAGAGTAAAAAAATATCTAAATTGATGTATAAAACATTAAAATCTTATAATATAATCGAGATGGGTTGGTGATAAGCGCAAAGCCCAAACGGTTGAAATTTGGTACACAATTAAGGTACATCATGAGAATGTACACTAAAAATGGATTTTTGGAAATTCCCCTGCGGTGGAGAGGGAGGGGGTTAAGAACTCTACTGTACCCTGATATTATCCTGAAGAACTCTGCTTCTACTGTACTATTTTAGATGCGGTTTTTTTTTTTTGAGGGAAATCGAACATATTTTTACACCTATCTAAAAATTCTCTAATTAGCGTCGGAAGAGTGGGAACCTAATTCTTGCACTCAGTGAAAACGGGTAAGATCGGCTATGTGAGATAATCTTTGTAGTTATGTAAACCAAATTCCATAACAATACAATAGAAGGGATAAAAGTGCGAAATTAGTTAATCTTAATGTTTGTGGGCTGCCGTCTTAATTTTTTGCTCGTGCAACGCCGATTATGGAGATTTCCGTAGCAAAAATTAGCGATTTTAGAACGTTTTCTATCTGGCTACATTGCGATGTCATATTAAATCTCAAGCCCAAAGCTAGAATTCAGTCTTGCTTCTATCCAAAAAAAATTTACGGACTTGCAGCAGAGGTGTCAACTTACGGGTCTTCCCAGTACAATTGCAGATGGAAATGACGCTGCTGGGACTATATACAGGTTTAACTATAAATTTTTTGACTACGTTTTCTTATCCTTAACGAAAATTCCCAAAAGTATTCAAAAATGAACACAAATTGTAAGCAATAACAAACAGTCTAATCAAGTTAAAGTCTACAATCGTGAAAGTGGCAGTTAATAGAAATATAAATATTAACATTTACGAATAAATAACGTTCAAAATCGAATTAAAATAGCACTTATAAGCATAAATATACACTTATAAGCAGTCTTTTAAAAAAAGACAAAAGCAATATCTGAGTTAAAAACGAGAAAATTTCATATATTAAAAGAATAGCGAATGTTTCCAGCTGATCTCCCTATGTTCAAGCCAAACTTACGCCGAGAAGCGATTCCAGCGTTCGAAGTAAAATATTTATTACGCCACTATAGTAGTATTAGAGCTATTGGCAGCTCAAGGACCAGTATCTTTATCCGCTCTGGTAATACAGCGAAGAAGGTAGTAGCGGTAGTAGCTCGAACTAACGATTAATTTTTTGGATGGACGTAAAAATATAAAGTATCTGGAAAAATTCATATACCATTTACAGCAAAATTTAGATAAAATCATAGGAGGACTTTAATATTTTACTGAACGCCGATGACATTGGTCCTGTAAAACCGCAGATAAATAAATAGAGAAAAGTAATATTTTCTCTATTTATCTGCGTGTCTATATTTGTTCATTTTAAATAACTAAATAATGTAATCGGCAGTGTTAATAACGAATTGGATTATTATAGGAAAATTAGTACGATTTTTTTTATATAAGGCCTATAGTTTATTAAATTTAGGTATAATATATACTTGTGTAGATCAATAAAAATAACTCATTGGAACATTATATTGCTAGTTAATATTAAACTAATGAGTCTCCAACGTTTGTACATAAAATTTAAAATATTGAAATATTTAATAATGAACCAGGAAAAAACTGTGTGAATCATAAAAAAAAACTCTTACAATGTGCAATTCAATATTTGGTAAGCATACTTAAAAATTAAAAAGTTTATATTTTCATTTAATACGCGCAGGCAGATTGTATAAACTTGCGGGAAGTGTGTTCTCGTAAATATTGCGTTTATAGAAAAATTATTGGGCTAGAATTTGAAAAAAATTGTAGACCTATAAATTTCCACTGTCTTCCCTTATCTATCTGTCCTTTAATCTCAAGAAAGGAGTTAGATAGATGAAAGTCAGACCAGATATGGAAAGCTTAGGTTGGGAGACCCAGATTAACTATGTACGATCTTTTGGAATCATCATATTTGATTGCATTTGGTCCATTAGTTCTTTCTGTACAGAGTTATAGACATTTTTTGTTAAATTATTATCACTCTGTATATTTTAAAATTTCGCGCGCTAAAAGTCTACCAATGACAGAGAGACACGTAATTCGCACCTAAAAGATTAACTATTCACACAACGGGAAATTCGGCTGGCCGAGTCGATGGGCGTAACGACGTCCAAAGCACATAATTAATGTGATTTGAAAAGGAATAATCCACATTTTCTAAATTAGTTAATATCAAACTGCTTTATATGCATATTTTATATGTATCATCAACCAAGTATGTATTTGCAGGACTTTATGATATGGAATAAAATCATTTAAATTTAAAAAGTTTCTTGATTAATAATGAACTTTTTATTTCATTTTTTTNCAGATAAAATAATTTTTAAAAAAATCTTCCTTGCAAAATAAGGAATAAATAAACTATTTTAAAAAATATATATTATTATTTCATGTATTAATTTATAAATGAGAAACGGAGATTTGATTACTTAAGGAGAAGGAAAATAACTGGATGGCCAAGATGGCTAACCCGTGTGCCTGCCGTTCTAGGAAAGCAAGTTTGAATCCGAGTCAGATCCATAGAAATATTAATGAGTATTCTGGTCCATTGTATTTGTCACCGTTTACATGCTGATAGGCTTTGCCAAATCTATAATGCATTCCAATAAAGACTTTTTTTAGTATAATAATAAGAATTTTATATGATCTCCGACTCAAATTAGTAGTGTCTTGCTTATGTACATCGTACTTTTCTATTAGCAAGAGTCGTGCAGGTCATTATCTAACTCTTTTCAGGGAACATTTTTGAATTGAAATAACATGACTTATAGTTTGAACCGGAAGGTTTTATATACTTCGGGGCCTCCAGTCCTAATACTTCCATATCTGTTCTCGGCTATCATCCGTCCACGGCGCATAAATGTTCGCCAGAGGTGAGGAGCGCTCACGCCTGGCAAACATATACTTTAAAATATAGTAATAAAATTAAGATAATATCAATCAAAATATTAAACTCAATTTATTGTTGTTTGATGGCAAGTCAGTGTTGAACAGATTAACTAAGATCACGATCAATATTTATTGAATAGATTAATGAATTTAGTTCTGTAAAAGAACTGTCATCATTGAAAGCTTCATTTTATACTTTACATTGCTTTGCTTTGCTTTAATTTTGTATTGCAAGATTCTACCGTCGTTCCCTCTAATTCTGACTCCGTTTTCTATCTTTTCTCATACTATCTCCTTATTTAAGGATAGTGTTCGAGCATATCCTAACTCTATGTGAATTTATTATAGCAGCTCGTCTCAGTGAGGACGAGTTGAAGGATCGAGATGAAATCGTGCAATGATCCGTCGAAATTTCACTCTTTGCAGACAGAGATCGCTAAATTCACTACAAAATCCAAATTTTCAAGATTAGATTGAGTTGCTACGCAACAATAAAATTTTCTTGCTGTTGAGAGAGTATCTATTGTTGACTCGTGCGATTATTTATTGCGGGTGTTTTTTCTAGTTTTGCTTCATTTGCAGCGATTGTGTAAGTTTAGACTACGATCTTTCTAGATTTATATACTTTTTATCTTTGATAAGCAGAATACTGTATCAAAAACAATTGATCGGTTTCCTTCAGAGTAATCGGATCTTTTCATTTATTTTGGGGGAGCCGATTCAGTTTTATCATTGTTAATTTTCCAATTGTTAAAGCAAAATGAAAATTAACGAATACTTTAAATCTCTTATTCCCTGCTATAGTTCATATATTACATACCCCGTCAGAATCTTAATTAATTAGAATAATTCGAGTTAATTCGTCGGCTCGTTTCCTCTATTTTCGCAGATATTTTATGTCAGGGCAGTCAACAAAATAGTACAATCTAAATATATAAAATTACTTGTCCTGACTGACTGACTGACTGAATGACTGATTCATCATCGCCCAAAGCAAACCACTGAACCTAAAGAAGTGAAATTTGGTACACAGTTAAGGTACGTCATGAAAACGCACCCTAAGAAGGGATTTTTCGAAATTCCACCGTGGGGGGAAAGGGAGAGAATTAAGGCTTAACCGAAAAAACGGCTTCTACTGTACTATTTCAGATGCAATTTTTTGTTTTTATCTGCGTTTTAGTAGGATATGCCATGGGAATGCACACTAAGAAGGGATTTTTCGAAATTCCCCCGCGGGGGAGAGAGAGAGAGAGCATTAAAGCTTAACCGGAAGAACGGCTTCTACTGTACTATTTTAAATGCGATTTTTTGTTTTCAACTACGTTTAGTCTTCATTGAGTGCTTAGGTATATTAAATTGATAACATTTCAGACATTGTTATAAATACTTTTATCTATTTCTATTTTAAAAATGTTCGACCATTTTAAATTAGAATTTGTTATTGCATATTGGTTCGATTATAGAACGATTGTAAACGTTCCAGAAAATTGATCAAATCGAAAATAGTTCGTTTGATTCTCGGCAATTCTCATCATTCTCAGCGGTAGGTGTTATATAACAATTACTATGATTGTTGAAATACTGAATATAAATAGGGTTTGCTTGCAAAATCCTCGCGGACAAAGCCGCGGGTAACAGCTAATTTTTTATAAACTAATTTCTCTATCGAATATTAAAAATCGTCGAAAAGATTAAAATTATTATATATAATAAATAGAGATTTTATTATAATATTCAAGGAATTAAGACAATCAGTTTTGCATTAGAAATTTACAATTCAGATTAGAATAGAAACATTTTTTTAAATTAATGCAAGTTCCGATTTTACAACATTCGCTCATTTTTCTTTGCAGAATGGATAATTTGAAAGAATTGAAGAAGTGGTACACACCGGGTCATGCTGAGCCCGAGGATGACGCCTCGTCTTCACCTCGTGTAATACGGGTGCTTCCGAAAGATGCGGAGGAGGAGTCGCATACGCCCGACGCCAAACGGGTGGTCGTCATAACTCCCGACGACAGCGCCTCTTCTCTCATCCAATATCTGGAGCTGTGATACCCCGAAGTTCCGGAATGGACGGTCGAGACACGGTCACGTCAGACAGGACTCGACAGGAAGGAATCCGAAGAAATGATAGAAGAATCCGTCGAGCGTAAAAGGCTTTGGTGGAAAAGGTTGTTTTGCTGCTGGAAAACATAAACCTCGTCTCTGCCGAGGCCTGAATTAGTAAAACTAAGCACGGATTTCGATTTTTCACCGAATGTGACACACAGTGCCGGCCCGAGGTAAGTTTTAGGATGGAGCGAGATCCTATTATGGCGTCCCCCTTGTTGCCCCTAATTTATACCAGTGATGCATGCAAGTAGGGCCGTGCCGTAGATTTCCTCAGTGTGATGCAAGTCTTCGAAATGCCGCCCCTTAAATGTTTTTTTCTAAAATACCTTCGGTTGTGATTTAAAAAAACTGCACAAATTGTACGAATACTATTTTTATTTTGAAAATAAAAGTTTCTTTAAAATAATGATATCAAGTATCAACTACAAGAATCTACTACAGTTTTACCCTTCTAACTTTAACTTTAGCAAATTCGTTAATTAGGGAATCGTAATCTAGAGTGGCAGCCAATGTAGATTCAATAGAAATTAATGATAGATTTCTAAGTTTTGTTTGGCTTATTGCACTTCTTAAGTAGCGTTTTATTAATCTTAATTTGGAAAAACTTTCCATTTTAGTGGGGGACGTCATGAAAATGCACACTAAAAAGGATTTTTGGAAATTTCAACCCCCCTCGAGGGAAGAAGAGGAGAGAGTCAATTTTAGTCAGTATAAAGTGTAAATAATAAACAAAGAAAGTAAATAGTGACATGTATAGTATACATTTTGGCAATTAATAAATATTTTAATAATTTCCATCTTTTGGACAACCCAAAAACAATAAATAGAAAATTCGAAAAATTCGAAATATTGAATTTGAAATATATAACAAGTTTTTTTTTAGATTTTAAAATTTAAAATTTACCATATAATTCAAGTAAAGCAAGCAAGTAAGTTAATTCTCCATTATA
>NW_019385977.1:1647-28015 GCF_000671375.1 Centruroides sculpturatus | reverse complement strand
TGGGAGTCTTGGTGGAAGTCCTGTTGTCCTTGAATTTTGCGTTTTTATAGGGTTTTTGCGATCGGCTTCTTACTAATTGGATAGATCTTACATCACTGTTTTCCAATTGGTCATCCACCTGTCTCCAGGTGTAAATAGAGCTTCGTAAAGCTCGCGAGAAAGGTCGGTTGGAGATGGTTTATCCGACACCATCTTTCTCGACTCTGATCTCATTTAATTGTTGACTATGACACCTACTCTTTTTGATATTTTTTTTCTAGTTTCGTTTTGCTTTCTAAACTACGTCTTAACTTTAATATTTTAAATTTTCTTCTTTTATATCTAAAAGTTTGTTTTTCCCGTTATTCTTTATGAGCGCTGATGTCAAAGTCGGGTATCGCCGATTCGATACTTATATAATTTGCTTTCTTGACGATTTAACTTAACAAACTGTTTTTTTTCTTATATCTTTCCCTTTTGCGGGGGCTATTTCCGGGGCCTCACAGATCGTGCCGGCGCTTCGAAGTGGACTCGCCAACTAAAACAGCGGTGCCTGCGGTGACAACTCTGTTGGCACCGCAGGTGGCACCCCTGCCTGCGGTAGACGGGGTTGGAACCCCGCCCACGCGCGTCTCAACAGATAAGGCCATTCATATACTGGTCACACGCTTGCAATTAAAATATCGAAAAGTGAAAAAAATATTTTTTTCTTTAATCTTCTTTACCACTGAGGCGCCCCCTAGGACTTAGCGCCTGGAGCGGCTGCTCAGTTCGCCCTATGGTAGGGCCGGCTCTGGTGACACAGCCACTCGAAAGTGACCTTTCACCCGAATATGACTCTTTCATCCGGTTACTACTTGATCAACTGGACATGACTTTCCATCCACACCATTCGAGATTCGTTCTTCCACTTCGGTTATAATGCATAGAACAACGACAGTGACAACAACGAAACATTAAGCACTGTTTTCATGTTTAATTAAAGAATGTTTAAACAACTATAGCTGACCAAAACAACTTATAGTCTACAGACGTTTACACTGTATTTCATCTGGTGTTCTACTGCAAAAAAACTTTCACCACGAAATAACGAATATTCGCCACTAGAAGGCATACGAGAGGAAGACCATTTCAACATTGAATTTAAATAAATAAAAAAAATACATACAGTACTCAGTTTGTGTACTCCTAACCAAGATCATAATTAACAATTAAATTTATACATCGAATTTTCATGATTGTTTATACATTTTTATATTTAACTTAATAAAACTTATTAAATTGACTTTGCTTCAGTGTTTTATGAACTCGCGAAGTCTTTTACATTAATACGGATACTGTATATTTGGAAATTCCTAAATTTTCCTGTACATATTTTCCGATATATTTTAATTTAAGATTAAGCGTTATTCTTTGCATTTTTTAGTATTAATTGAAAAAATATTTTTGCAGACTACAGTTTAAAATCTCCGGTCTAGAGAAAAGATGAAGACGTAAGAACATATGAGTTGACATGATAAAAGTTGATATGACTGTTTATTACACAAACTTACTTTTTAGATTTATCTATTAGAAACTATTAATTTAATCCTACAAAATCAGATATTTATGAGAGATATCTGTGTAAATTCAAAATTTACATAGTTATCTCTCAGGTTTTCGAATTTGTTTTTTCCAATCTACTACTAACCTTACTAAGAGAATAATTTGATTTAGATTCCGTATATCATTCTTGATTAAACAATTACTTTCTTGCGTGCTCTAGTAAAATTAAAATAGAAGATTTTGAATTCCTTGATTCCCATCCGAATGGTGTACCNCGTGAACATCACACAGATTAATATGTACCCCTAAGTCTCTGGAACAGAATACATGCACCAGTGAACCTACAACTACGCGATTTATATTTTAAAAATAATTAAACTCACTTAGCATTCAAAACTTGAAAAAAACAAATTTGCTGATTAAATACGGACAACCGTTTAACTGAAATAAAACGGGTTTTTCCCTCGCTATGGATGTCTGCCTAGTTCAGTTCAGCCACATTCCGCTACAGTTCGCCTTTATTATCAGTTCGAAATGGGGTGGTTCCATAATACCCGCAGTGTTCCATAATACCACCTTCTCCTCTACTGTATATTTGGAAATTCCTAAATTTTCCTGTACATATTTTCCGATATATTTTAATTTAAGATTAAGCGTTATTCTTTGCATTTTTTAGTATTAATTGAAAAAATATTTTTGCAGACTACAGTTTAAAATCTCCGGTCTAGAGAAAAGATGAAGACGTAAGAACATATGAGTTGACATGATAAAAGTTGATATGACTGTTTATTACACAAACTTACTTTTTAGATTTATCTATTAGAAACTATTAATTTAATCCTACAAAATCAGATATTTATGAGAGATATCTGTGTAAATTCAAAATTTACATAGTTATCTCTCAGGTTTTCGAATTTGTTTTTTCCAATCTACTACTAACCTTACTAAGAGAATAATTTGATTTAGATTCCGTATATCATTCTTGATTAAACAATTACTTTCTTGCGTGCTCTAGTAAAATTAAAATAGAAGATTTTGAATTCCTTGATTCCCATCCGAATGGTGTACCGAGACGAGCGGTGAAAGTACCGCTCTGGGGGACCCGGGATTGAATCCGGACGGATCGAAAAATCCTCAGGAATTTTTCGGGAGGTGGTCCGTCCGGTCCGTAGGTCGGGCCCCGTCCCTCACCACCCGGCCGCCCCATTGTGGACCCTTGCCCGAATCCATAATGGGCTTGCAAAATAAGGCCCTCTTAGTGCCCACAGGGCGGAAAGAGTTATAAAAAAAAAAAAAAAACGATTGGTTACTGTATAATTTATAAAGCAAAGACTAAGACGATAATTTTTATATTTCATTGTACGTTCTGGGAGTCTTAGAAAGGTAATTGCTCGTAATTTCATACATAATAGCAATAGAATGATGATAACAGTATCTGACTATGAAATATGACGAAGGTAAATATCGAGTAAATTTCCGTACGTTTCTATATTCAACAGTTGACTCAACGGTGAGAGAACAACGTTTCTAAATGGACCGTTGAGTTCTCCGTTGAGACTAGTGACGTCCTAAAAATTGCGAATTTTTGATTGCCATCTAGCGGAATTTTTCAGAAACGATTTGGCAATTGTGCTAAAGTGGGAACGAGTAGTTCGGTTTGAGAAAGAGTAAATAAGACGAAAGTGTTAGTTGAAGATGACTTCAATGTCAGAAGAGAGAAGAAAAGAGATGGAAGAAGAGATGAACAGGTCAGAATTAAGTCAATTTTCTCAATCGATGGAGCAATTTCCGAAATAAACTTAAATTTTCATTTAGATTAAAATGCAATCAGTTTATTGTTAAAAAGTAAAAACAATAACAACAAATTAATTGTAAAGAATTTTTTTTGCATAATAATTAGAAATCGCTTGCATTATTATTTATTTAGTTAAATATTCGTAATTTTTGGAAATTTTTTATATAAAGATGATGATAATGGCGACATCTAGTGCTGAATAAATAAATTTTTCTTTGTGGTGAGGAAGATTTATAAGTTTGGAGTTTGTCGTTTCGAAAGAAGATCGGGTTATGCCTTCTGATAATAGGAGGATAAACGGACCGGAAAATACAATTCCTCCGGTTGTTTTCATGGAAAAGAAACAGTTAATTAAACCTGATCGTTTAAGGAACGATCGTAGAAGGATGCTTGATTGTAGGAATCCTGTTCTCCACGTGAGTGTTGTTAAAGAAGCACGTGGATCTGCTTATTTGGAAGTTGGAAAGACGAAAATAATATGTTCCATTTATGGTCCTAGAGAAGTTCCAAAAATGCAAGGTTTCCAAAATAAAGGACAATTATTTTGTGAATTTAAATTTGCGCCATTCTCGCATAATAGACGTCAATCTGTTAATCGTGAGAAAGAATATTCAAGTATTTTAAAAGAAGCTATTGAGCCCGTAGTGTGTTTGTACAAATTTCCAAAATGCACTATCGATATCTTTATTCTCGTTCTGGAAGATGATGGCGGAGTTTTAAGTAATGGAATCACTTGTGCTGGTGTTGCTCTGATGGATGCTGGTATTGATTTGTTCGATATGGTTATTGGCTGTTCACTTAGACAGTGGGATGAACTATGTTTGCTTGATCCCACTTTGGAAGAAGAGTATGTTAGTAATGATTCTGGTGTTGGAATTAATAATGGCAATGTGACGATTGCTTTCATGCCATCTTTGAAACAGGTTGCGGCTCTGCATCTCCAAGGTGAATTGGAAGCTTCGATTGTAAATAATGCACTTAAAGTTTTGATGGAAGGTTGTTGGCATATTTATCCTGTAATTCAGAATTGTGTAACTCGGGCATTAAAATATCAGTTGAAGGAGAAAAAATTAGATCCGTCAAGTATATAATGACTTTTAAATGTAATGTTTGAATGATCATTAAAAATTTATAACCTTTCAATTTTGTTTATATTTATTAATATTCCAATAATTACAATGTCTTAATATATTGCTAATTTACCACATATACGTGTAATGAAAGCTAAAATCACAGAATTACATTGATCTTTATCAAATGTGTAAATATTTGATAACAAACTCTTAAACAGTTTGTTAACATTTGGTATATAACTTCCTAAAGTACTCTTTTTCTAACTTCTGTTATACACATATTCTGACTAGAAGTTCTGTTTTAAGAAAAATGTAACAACCCACATATAAATTTACAATCACATCTGCATTGATCCAAGGTTGACAACATGCCCAATGCTAGTAATTTACCATCAGGCTAACATTTATTTATAATTGGAAGATAGTGAAGGATCAACACTAATGCTAATGTTAACACTAATGTTAAGCCAACAATTTTGATTGACTTGGATCTTATTTTAAGGTGATCAGACATTCCTGATTTCCAGGACTGTCCTGTTTTTATTATTTAATTGTAGAATCAATCTTCAAATAGAGCAATTTTATTAACATGCCAATATCATATCACCAATTTATAGATCAATAAATAAATACATTTTAAAAAATAACTAAACTTCGGTCAGTTTTAGACCCCATTTTCACTGATTCTGAAATATGTCTGCATTGTAAATGTTATGGTCAGTCTACCTGCATTGTCAATGAACAATGGTGCAAGGCCAGTAATGAACATTGTTAGTGTTGGTGGTTTTCACAGCATTGCATTTAATTACCATCCAACATCATTAATATTGGAGTGATATGTATTGATATTGCTAATATAGACAGCAGTAGCCAAATTTCAGCATACAAAATAACATGCATGAAAGTTCTGTTTTATATTTTAAAATAAATTTTAAGCAAACATGATGCTTTAAACACCCTTATATTATTCTTTAACATAAGTGTGTATAAATTATGTAATTTTGATGCATATCAGTTATTTGTTGTGCAATTTATATTAATCTATTAATAAAATTTATAAAGAAAATAACAAATAAGGATTTGTGTTACAGTCTGTCCAACAATAATAGAACATGCATAATTGCCTAGAAACTATTATTTCATGAAATTCGTTAATACATTTTATAGTAAAATAATGAACTATTATTGCACAACCTTGAAGTAAAATTATTATTAAACAAAAGAACTAGATATTAATATCAAAAAATAGGCTATCCAATATTAATAGAACGTCTTGACTTATGATAAGTTCAAGTTATAATTAGTAGCTGATTTTGCTACTGTTTTTGGAGACGCTTAAAAATACAGTTAGGCATTGAACTAACTAAAGATAGTAGTCATTTGTGCTTAAATGAGAACAGCTTTTAGTTTAGTGATAGTATTGTATTACTTTCTGTAAGTTTGGAAAATCAAGTCAGTCCAAAGATTTTCATAGGGTTTAAATCCACACTGAAGGTGGCCAGTTCAAAAGTCAGACTTTTTGCACAAAAAAAGGATAATGTTGATTTTGAAGCTGGAAGCTCACATTGTCCTGCATGTATTTGAAGTCCTGTTCAGCAGTTCTCTGTCCATAAGTTAGAAGCTGCCTCCAACAAGCTCTTCATAAGACTATCATCAGTGACCCTCTTTGAATAGTCTTTTGTTTGCTCAATAATACTTAATACATTCATCTTGACTTCTTATGTGGTTAAAATTGGATAATTAAGATTTATAATGTTGTGATTAAATGAAAACTTATAATCTAACTAATTTAAACTGCTTCTGTAAAGGTTAAACCATGCTGGACAGTTTATTCAAAATTTCGATTATTTATATATTAAAGATGAATTAATTTTGCATTCTTACATTCTAACATATTTAGAGTTATATTAAAATTTTAAGAACTCTTTAATAAGTTTTCTTATAAGCTTAATGTAAATATTTTTAAAATAAAGTCAAAACTAATTTTGAAGGAAAGAGAATATTCAAACTAATTTATCAATATAACAAAGTTTTAGCATTTCTAAGCATATTGATTTGATGCAACAAACAGCAAAAAAAATTCACAATAATTTAAAGAAGTAATTTTAAAAAAAACAAAAACTTTTATTTCTGTAATGATACTAAAGAAGACATTTTATCATAGAAGTATTAATAATGCATCCTGAATATACAGAAGTTATAAATTATATAAATTTATTTAATAAATTTGTAAATTTATATGATTCTGATAGAATTTTTATTTTTTTGCATTTGGATTGCCCTGTCCTAACCTACTTTGGTCTTGCAAATATGCAATGTTGATATAAGTTTTTAACATTACTCAAATGTTGCTTAAAAATATAGAGCAATATGATAAATGCACTGAAATGTTTCAGTATAAATGAGAATAAATTGTTTTAAATTTTTCAAAGATGCTACTCATAGGACTGTTTTGAATAACATGGTGCCTGAGGCAAGTCTGCTGTTTTTAATTGGATTTCCTGCCTCAAGGACCTATTGCATATAGATGCCCCTTTACTATTTTCACATTATTTAGAAATGGAAAGGATCCTAATACACAAAGAGCCCCTGGAGTGTACAAAATTTTTATTCATTTTTCCTATCACATCTATTGTCCAGTATGAGAGACATTAGGTGTAATAGGGACAGTATACATTGGCTCAACAAAAAGGTCATTTTTGAAAAACAGATTCAAGAACACTTATGACATAGCACACAGAAAAGCCAACACTGTCCTCTGTTTACACCTCAGATGAATATTGGAATGTTGTGGCAAAGGAACCACCTCTTCTCTAGAGGACAGCAATGGCTGAACACATTACAGATATCTTCATATCTCTAATATAGCCCCTGGAAATTTTTAAAGCTAATTAAAGGGTAATTGTATCAATTACAAGCATGAGAAACCTGTTTCCAGAGCATGGCAAGTCTATTATGATATGTCACCATGGGCTTGTATGTATTCAAAAAAAAGTTACTAATTTCTGTAATGTAATAGCATTTGATCATCAGATTTCATTAGTTCAAGTTTTTGTGTTCCATTGTACATTAGCATTCCATTTTAGAATTTAGTTGTTCCTGAGGAAGTCCTTTTTAGGCCAGTGGTGGTGAATCTGAGTATGCATGCCCAAAGTGGCAATTAAGGAGAAATCATCTGACACATAATGTAGCATACAGTTTTGATTTATCATCTAGCTTTTTCAATCATGCTTTTGATATATCACCTAATCATTCTTTTTCAATCAGAATTTTTACATTTAATCTAATTAAAGCTTATTCATTTAATTTCTTTAAATATTATTATTCAAAATCTGACATGCATAAACATCTTTAAAGGTAGATATGCTTACTATTGATATATGGCAGGCAGTCTCAAAAAGGTTTGTCATCCCTGGTATAAGCCAAAAATGTTCAAACTGCATTTTTTTACCCTCCTGGATTGGATGCAAAGTTATTGTAATGTATTGTACATAGTTATTGTCCAGTTTAAGTATTTATGATGTATTTTTAGTATCCCTTCCAATTTGGCATCTGAGGTGGTTCCTCTCTGAGGCCTCTCTGTCTTATCTAAGCTTATTAGCACAACCCTGGCTGCTTGGAAAAAATGTTTATCATAACTGTATAGAGAATCATCACTTCTCATCTTACTGGATTTCACATTCAATAGGCTGAGGCATCCAATGAAATCAGAGTAAAAGTATAATTGATTCATTAACTATAAAAATAAGACAATGATAATGACTGTTTCATTTTTTATAATAGATTTCCATATTGAATATAAGATTGAAGTAATGGCAGACAAATCTTGCAATTAAAAAGTTCACATCTAACTTTTTCTTTGCTTTGATTATCCCATTTTTATATAGGATTGCTACTTTTAATGAGTCTTATTCTGGTGCACAATCTTTATTCTTCATTCTTCAAAACAAACATTCATTATTTCAATATTTTGTCTGATTACTTTCATTTATTGCATCTCTCTATCTTTTTCTTGAGGCCATTCTTCTCTGTTTAACTTCAATTTCCATTGTCATAATGTTCCCACATAGTTTTCATTTTTTTTCTCATAATGTGTCTGAACTACCTCATTCTTGTCTTTTGCATTTCTCTGGCCAAATCTGTTGCCTTTACTGTTCTTTTTTTTTTTTCTTTTTTTTTTTCTTTTTTTTGCTCATTCTAATTCAGTCCCATTATTGTCATTCCATACATCCATTGCAGCATTTTTATTTTTGCAATGCTCATCCTGTTTATGTTAGCTCTTTTTATATTATATGCTAGTTGTTTGTCTAGATAAAATCTTGTAATTCAGTTTTCAGCCACTTCCCAATTTCTGATCTAGTTGAAACTTTACATACATATGTATTCCCAATGACAATATACTTTTTACAGTTTATAAACAATTTTAGCACAAAATTAGTGAAGACTCACAGAGAATCTATAGGCCTATATTAATTGAAACAGGGTTTCATTTTGTCTGGCTTAGATTGAGTAAAAGGTTGGGGCTAAAAATACATTTGAGGTATCAAATTAAAACTCTTATCTTATATATTATGTTGTTGAAGAGAGATTTGAGAAAGGTGCAATGGTTCAGTCATGGCAAGGTGGCAAACATACAATGTTAAGTCTATGGGACTTAAATGTGACCCCTTCATCCCCTCTGGGTGCACCACTGGAGATGTGGTGCACTCACAGGAGATGAAGGGACTCTTACACCAAAGCATGTATATAGTAAGCAGTGAAAATTCATTGTTAAATTCTTCCTTCAATGGTATCAGTTTCCCCTAGTAACGGTTGTGTAGACTCGTTTATTGCCAGGTCACACCACCATGTTATACCACCATTATTAGCTACATTAAAAACAAACTTTTTTACATAAGTTTGTTTTTTACCAATATGATGATCTATCTCTATTTTTTGTGTTTGAAAGCTTTATGATGTCTCCAACTCATGGAGACTTCATGGGTTGAAGACGATCTCCAGAGTATTACAGTTTATCATAATGATGTTAAAATTTTGTTTATAAAGATACAAGGAAGTATTTGTGAACATTTTTTACATATAATTAGACCAAACACATTTCTACAGGTTATTTAGTTCTTTAAGTAAATTATTTACTTACATTATAGACATGCAACATGTTCTAATAAATTTAATTATAAATACCAATAACTAAAGTAATGTAAAAAAATTAAAAGTTTATAATACTAATTCAATTATTCAAGAATTAAATAGAAAATGTAATAATAATCACAGATTATAAATAAAACTATTGAGAAGAATTGTGTATAAAATAATTGGAAATATTTTAATAGATTGTTCTGAAATAAGGTAGTTTTTATCTGTATATGAAATTATTATCCTAATTAATTTGCTAGAAATATATAAAATAACATTTATTGATATAATTTTTATATGTAAACTATAATCATATACAGTTGATTCCGTTTAATTTGAACAACCACTTTTTGGGCAAATCTCAAAGAACAGAAACTAAACTAATAAATTAATACATAATTTAAACCAGGCATGGCCAACATATGGCCCACGGGCCAGATCCAGCCTGTCTAATGAATTTATGTGGCCCGCGATCAATATTTCAAAATAGCTCGTTGAAAAATTCTGACGCCTAAAAAAAACTCACCATGCGTTTAGAATTAACCCTCCATTACAAATCTCTTAAGTGCAGCGTAGAGTGTTGATAAAGCATGATAATGTGAAAAATATATCTGTAATCTCTATCTACAATTCAGTCTCTACGGGGTGACATCACAATGAGATCTCGCACCACCTCAAAATCTTCCTGGGGCAATCTCTGGTTCAGCCTGTGGAAAAAGTTTTCTTTCCAATCTGGCCTGGGGGCAAAAACTGTTGGACACCCCTGATTTAAACACTTAATTGGGACAGTAGCAGAAAAGGAAGTTAGCAATTTTTGATATATTTTAGGGATTTTTCGAAAATATGTCAACACTATGTACTGTACACTAATATTTCACAACACTAGCATGATGTGAATCAGTTATCTATTATCATGAGTCTGGCAAGTACATGTCTCTTAAGAGTCTACCATTACTATAGTATTATATCTAGTGATATTCATTTACAGTGTTGATTTTATTTAAAATTTTTAAATCTGCCAAGATGCCAAGAAATGATTTACATGAAAATACTTTCAAGTAAAATTGCTATGCTGGATAAAATTAAAAGCCAGCTATTAATTACAAGCAATCATAGACTTGCTGATATAACTGGTGTACCACAAGCTACCATTGCGCATCTCCTACAAGAAGAAAATCAACTGTGTTGAGGAGTGGGCACAGAAAGAAATTCCATGAACATTCAAAAGAAAGCATGATGGAAAAGATCCAGCAACTGCATTTTGGACCATAGGTCCAAAATGCAGTTGCTTATGCTGACTCCAACATCTGCACATGTAAAACCTGTCTTAGTATGTCTATGATTATTAATACATATTGAGCTCAATAAAGAATAAGGATGGAGGACTTAGAGTTAGAGTTCACAGCTTTGTGTACTGACTCCAAAACACTATACAATATATATGACTCCATTTATCAACACTCAGCCAAACTTGTATATGAAAAATCTATTAGTGTCCACAGGTTCAGTAAAAAAAAATCAATTTTAAAAAATAAATTTGATTAAAATTAAACAGCTAGGTCTTCTATAACTTTGGAAGTTGTTTGTTATTATTATTATGTTGGGTTTAGTGGGTTATACTCAGTTGACACCGGTGGCTGTGTACTATGCTGGAACAGAGTCAAGGCATAGCAATCAAAACAAAACTAAAATTAAATAAGTGTGTCAGTGTCTGTATTCAGGAATTTCCTAACAATGTGGCATGTATTCAATATAGTGGCCTTCTGTAGTGTGATGTATGTATTTCTACTCAATTGTAATGTTCCCAGGCTTATATATGCTCAAGCCTCTGTAGTATTACTATCAATTTTAAATATGCTTATAATGGACTGAAAATTTTTGTTAATATAAATAGATGTATTTTATTATTTTCATTTAGGTTTGAGCAAGAAATTGCTTTTCCTGGTGATCCTTCTCATCCAAGAAATAGTCCTCTTTCAAATGTGCCAGAATCTAACACAGATAATTCAAATATTGATAATAATGAAATAATTGAAGTATGTGCTGAACCATCCATTACACCTCCTCCAGCTGTTGTAAATGAAAATGAATTAGTTCCTTTAACTGGTAAGCTTATTTAATTATAATTTATTGTTTAATACTAAAAGTAATCAATATTCTGAGTAAATTTTAGCCTTTTAATTGGTTTAAATAGTATTGAGTTTGGAATCTAGATTTAAGTTCATATTGATGATAATTTTTTCATCCAGAACAAAAATAAAAAAAATACAAAAGCAGTTTATCACACAAAGTTTCTTCAAACCAAAGTTTAATATACACTTACAATTTTTACAATTATTAAAATGTTTTTATGTAATCAAATTTTTCTTTTTCTTGTATTAAGATGAATGATGAGTACACAACACAAGATAAGGAATACTGCAAAATACAGTATATGCAATCTATTATATGCAGGTAATACATGCTAAATTAACAAATGTTTTCAAATACATTAAGTAGCCATCCTAAATTCTAAATATGAATGGCACTATTCTAAAATGAAAAAGAAATTTAATGTAAGGAATTCTTACAAAAGAACATTTATTGATTATTTGAAGTTGGAAGACAGTATTTACATTTTAAATATAAAAATATAAAAAAGATACAAAGGCTGATTGCATTATTGCAGAGTGGTGGCCTTGGCTCTATATTTGCTAGAGGATGCTATAAATATTATAAAATAATTAAAACAAAGTTTAGGAAGATGCAAAAAATGGACTGAAGCAAACTTAGAAATTGTGCATCTATATTATTTAATAAATAATTGCCATGATGATTAGGGACCTGCTTGAAGGCAAAAACTATTTGATGCTTACTGCAAAACATCCTTGAACTCAGGTGAATGTCAGATTCAAAGGACATAACATTTCAGTTTATTCATTCAAAAAAATCCCTGTTAAGTGCTTATAAAAGTGAAGAAATTATATTTTTTCTGAAAATGTATTCATTGGGTAAAATTAAAAAACAGTACATATGATTGATAAAAAAAGATTTATTCGAGATCAGGAGATCTGAAGGAAGGTTCATTGGATGACCAAGTAATATTTGATAAATTAAAGTCATCACATAAAATAACTTTAAGTTGTTGATAAATTGTTTTAATTTATATTACTTCCAGCTGCTTTCCTACTGATTTTTAATATATAAATATAGAATTTATATATATTCTATTATATTTATGCCAGATAATAGGCTTCTGAAAATTGGTAGCATCTTAAATGAAAAAATAACAGCATGTGATGGTTGTGTGGCACTGCACATGTCTGGTTTTTAGCAATGGACAAATTCATCATGAGAGCAACATTGTAAGGTCTGGTAATTTTTGTCAGATTTGACAATATTTTAAATAAATTGATGATTTGGCAATGATTTTTTTTCAGTCTGGCGATTTTTCTATATTATTATAAATTTACTCAAGATTTATTAGACTTTTTTCATATAAACAGGGTCAGAATCTAGACCAATGGTTTTCAACCCATGTTGTCCATGTTGTGCAAACTTGCCATGAGTGTTTCGTGAGAAAAAATTTAGTTTTTTTGCAAATTTATTCCAATGTACTATAATGTATTCGTTTATTCATAGACAATTTCATGTTTACTATTTTATTCAAAACAATAAACTTTATTAGTTCATTGCTTTATTGTTTCATGAGAACTGTATATATGGAATTGCTTTTTGATTTTGAATATATTGATGCTAATGCTCCACATAAAGAAAGCATAGTAGAAGTTTTGTAGCCTCAGAAAGGTTGAAAATTTCACTTGTCTATGTAAACTAGGCAATTACAATTTCCTAAAGCCAGATCCAAAAGGAACCCATAGATTGATTTGTAAACTTTTATTTCTTTATATTTGAATTTAAATGGTTAGTAAACAAAGTGAATATTCTCTAAACCAATGAATGAGCTTTTGGGCTTTCATTTATTGAAAACACCTGTTGAATATGGATAGAAGGAAGTTTGGAATCAGATCAGTTGGAAAATTATTGGTGTCAGATTGTTTCAGCAAAATTCAGTAGCATGTCATTTCTATTTAATTGCATTTTATTTGTTATTGCTCTGAATTTTTTATGACACAATTCTTATTTATATTGAAAATACAGAAGAATCAACTTACCAGTTTAAGTAATTGCAAATAAAGTAAAAATCATTGTTGTGCATAAAGTTTATTTGATGTGATAAAGATTTTTCATATAAAGTTAGAACATGAATTTAGCAAAAAAGAAGAGAAATGAATTTTTAATTAACTTCAAACTTTTTTCAGCATCTTCACAATGTACAGGGTGATTATAATTAAAGAATAGGTGTTCAGAGCTCTCTGTAAAAAAAACTACTGTGCAATTCTCACCCAAATTGATTGAGATTTGCCCAGTAGTTTTTCTACAGTGGTTTACATACTGTTCTGATAATGTGGTTTCAATATTCATGAAAAAATTTTACTTTAAAATTCAGCTGCTGGAATAAACTTTGGCATTGTTGTCCTCTTAATGTGCTTATTACTTAAGTTTACTAACTCTTTTACATTTACTGATGGGCCATGTACTAACCTATTTACATTCACCAGTAGGCAATTTGCTTGGTGTCTATTCCTTATTTTCATAATGTGTGCAACAACTTCACACAGGTAATGCATTCTGACATTGTGTTGTGCAGAAAATGCAGTTTTTAGAACATGGGAATGGAAGGCATATAGGGTTTTATCTTTAGTGTAACTGTCAATTCCACATTATGATTGCATTTTGTTTATTAACTTCCAAAATTTGTTAGAAAATTACATGATATGCACATTTAGGGGATGATAATGCCAAATTTTATTGTAACAACTGAATTTTAATGTAAAAATTTTCCTGAAAATTGAACCATGTACTCAAGACAGCATGTATACCAAATTTGATTAAGATTTGACTTATAGTTTTTCTACAGAGGACTCTGAATACCTATGTTTTAATTATGATTATGCTGTAATTAGAAAGATCCTAAATTGAACAGTTTACTTGGGTTTAAATGTCATTGTTTTGAACAGAGAATTTATTTACGTAATTTTTACATTAATGTGTTTTGCTTTTTTTCTTACTGAATCTTTTTCTTTCATTTTGTTATTGATTATTTTTCTGATTTTCAATTATTTATCTAAAGAATGATAATTAACACGTGAATTTTTCTTTATTTATTTAATAGCTAAAGCACCTCCACCACCACAAGACTCTCAAATGAATCATCCTCAGTTTATTCCTCATCAACTACAACGTGGTCCTCCTCCATCCCATCCTTCATTTAGACCTTTTGGTGGTATGAGAGGACCCCCAGGACCTCCTGGTCCTCCAGGTATGCATGGACATCATGGTCCACAAGGAATGCAAAGACCTCCTCCTGTAATGATGAGACCAATGCACTCTAATATGCCAGGTCCTGGTCCAATGCAACCTCCAATGGGGCCAATGGGACCTGGACCCATGGGAAGTGGGCCAATGAATATGAATATGCATCATAGTGGTGGTCCAATGAATATGGGAATGCATCCAGGACCTATGCCACCAATGGGACCAAATTATTCTAATCCAATGTCAGGTCCAATACATCCTGCAATGTCACAACCAATGCCTCATAATTTTAATAATGGAGTGAATAGTTCACCACCAGTAACTACACAATTGCCATCATCATTAAATTCATCTGCCATAATGTCATCACCTGCTATTTATGCGGCTCCTCCAATGAAAAGCCTTCATACAGATAAAATGGGTAATGGTAGAACAATGGAATCATCGTCTGGACTCAATATTTCTACCTCGCAAAAAATAGACAGACATCATGCAGGAAAAAGTTCTGATGATCATTCAAATCAGTTATATTTTGGAGGAACAGAAGAAATGATTTTTTCAAAGAAAAGAGAAAAGAAAAGAAAAGTAGTAAGAATGGCAGGTGGCCAAGTATGGGAAGATAATTCACTTCATGAATGGGAAGGTGGTAAGTTTGAAACATTTAGTCTAACCTATGCAAACCTATTTAGTCTAACCTATACTTTTGTTGAATAAAATTGTAGAAAAAATATTTCTAACTTTTAATATTCTTTAATTAAGGAATCAACTTCAAAATAATATCAGATATGCAAGCATTGAGATGAGTAGGGTTTAAGCTATTGCTAGTTTTTTTGCTAAAATCCTATAAAAATTTAGATTTAGTGACATCTTTCTTGGCACATTTTGATAAAAAACTAACATTTTCCAAGTGGTTAAAGCATCTTAAAATGTTAGTTTTTAAGGCATTTTAACTAGTGATTGGACAAGACCAAAATGTTTCCAAATTCCAATTCTTTTGAATCTATTTTAAAGTTTATTTTAGTTTAGAAAAATTAATGATTTACATTACAAGCATAGTACATTCATTAAATTAATATACATCAAGTTTAAGAATGGAAAATGATTGGGAAATCCAGAATCAATCTTTCTAAAGCAACTGAACATTTTCTATTTATATGTAGATATGCATGATTTTATTGTGTAGTAGAAAGTAAATTTATAATCTTATTGCAGATCCTCAAAGAAATTACAACTAATTTCCTTTTGCTCAAAGAACTATCCTATTGTGTCACTTAGGGTTGCGATCTTTGGAAACTGCTTTGTTTGCTGACACGATGACCAGGGAAGGGGGAAGGTAATGAGAAGATGCACTTTTTTTTTAATGCTTCTCACAATTGGCCTCATAAATGATGTAATTCCATTGTATTTAACATTAAATGAGGTTTGGCAAATGATGCAATGAGACAAATGAATATCATCATCATTAGAGTTAACCAAGTTTTGAATTCATTTATTCAAGCCAGATTTTCCTAAATGTACAATTGCATGTACTTATTTGAAGAAAAGAAGAATCAAACGAATGCTTAGACTGATTCATTTTGAAAAATCAATTTTTAAAACTCAAATGGCAGTAAACTTAGCACAAACAATTATTTTTACTTAGAATCATGTGAAATGCATTTGGAAATTTAATGTATTACAGCATCATTTGTGAATCATAACAAAAACTTTAATAGTTAGTTATAATGGGAAAGTCATTTTATCATTAAAAAACACTTCTGTATAGGTTGAAACTAATTTAGCTTGAACAACACCTTAAATACCTTTTTTGGCAACACTTTAATTTCTATAAAAGAGCATTTTCAACCCCTTTTCACAGGACTGCATCAGGTTTAACAAAACCTATTTCCTCAACTCTCAAGACTTTCTCTATTTGTCGATCCACAAATCGAATAACTTCAAAATCGCCTTGGAACTATTTGATCCTATCGGACACCTCTCTCGTTCACTGCTACGAAGCTCACCAAGCTCGTTGCTATCAGAAGCTCACCTTGTCTGTCTTCACTTGAGGTTCAGTCTTTATACTGTGAGGTGACGTCACAATTCTGAATGAGATCACTCCCCTCATTTACATACTTATTTGCTAACAAACTTTTTTTTGTTTGTCTGGCAGCCTATTTTCCGACAATACTCGATAACCTTTTACATTATCCTTTTTGACAATTTTCGGGATGTTTTTTATTCTTTAAGGTTTAGCGAGTCCCTAAGTTGTGCTGGTGGGGTCTCCCCCCTTTTCTCGGTGCGGACTTACTTTTTTCCGCACAGGAGCGCAAGTGTGCGCGAGTTTTTTCCTATGGCGCTTTTCTGTCGTCGGTGAGTTGGTTTCTCTTCTATTTTTAAGTTTCTAAGGTGAATGGTGAGGAAACCTTTGCCCTAACAAAACATAAGCCCCAAACAAAAATATAATAAAAAGCAAAAATAAAAAGTAAATAAAAATAATGCTCGGACTTGGGTCCTTACAAAAGTAATAATAATAAATTTGGAGAAGAATATTTTACTGTGTTAATTCAGCATGCATTAGAAAAACATCTCACCATACAGATTATAATCTTTTAGTCAGCATACTAGTTATCATTCATTAAATGTTTCATTTTGGATTCGATTTTGAGAATTTAGACATATTGGGGATGCTCTTATATCAGCTTAATACATCTGTCTCAAAAATTTGTATCTGCACTTAAGGCATAACTGATTATACTTCAAATTTGCATTAGGTGGAAGTGCTCTCTTTTTAAATAACTTGTCTGCATGTTTTTATTGTAAAGATACATTTAAATTATATTTTAAAGAATTCATATTTATATAAAAATTTTGATTTCTGTAAAAGCTTTTCTTAACTGAATATCTGGATCTTAGGGATTTCTGAAATGTTTTGTGTTATAAGTATTGCATTTGGAAAAACTTTAATGTTCTTCAAAAGACTTAAAAATTAGTAATCATTAATTTATTTGAACTATTAAATGATATTTGAAATTTTAAGTAATTTTTTTAATATATGATATATTATTTAATTTTATTTAGATGATTTCAGAATATTTTGTGGAGACTTAGGAAATGATGTCACAGATGAAGTATTGACAAGAGCTTTTAGCAAGTTTGGATCATTTATAAAAGCAAAAGTGATTAGAGATAAACGAACAAACAAGACAAAAGGATTTGGTTTTGTTAGTTTTAAAGATCCTCAAGATTTCATTAAAGCAATGAGAGAAATGAATGGTAAGAGAAAAAATAATTTTAATTTATAAATTTTTGTACATTGTGAAAACTTTTAGATCTTACTCAAAATCTCATAATTTTATATATCTAATAAATATGTAACTTTTATGATTTAGCTCATTTAATAAAATTTACCTACTATCATAACTATCATATATTAAACTACAATTTCTGATAGATTCAGTGTCAAATGAAGAAACAATGTTCTTGTAATCTTTTTATATGGAATGCTAGTCAGTCTAATGTACTGTACACCATATCCCTTTGGAACCGGTTGTCCCTTACTGGAACACTGTACACCACAGGAACCCTAGTTCTGCATTTCAATTTAGAATATTATTGATCATATAAACAAAAGCAACCAAACCAAAACCAGCACCTATGTAATTAATAAATAAAGAAAATATTTAATAATGTTTTCGTCTATTTAAAATAGACATCATTAGGTATATATTACAAAACAAAAATGGCTACATATAAAAATCAAACACACTTTACATGTTCAAATTGACATTGTAAATGGAATGTGTTATATTTATAATTTAAAATTATATTCTTAACAAAATATATATGCATATTATTCAAAACTATCAAAAAATAATTTATTAAGGATGGAGTTGGTATTAATTTCAAAGAAACAGACCTACTGTCTACAGCATGATGTGCCATTTTTGAACTCTTGTAAACCATTTGAAGATACACCTCATTAGACAGTGCAGATATGAGTTCACATTAATGATAATTTAAACTAAATATGTTGTTGGTGTCAAAATAATTATTTTGAAATTAATTTATGTCATAAATTACTTTTTAATAGTTTTAAATAATATGCATATATATTTTGTTTGGAATATAATTTTAAATTATAAATATAATAGATTCCATTTACGATGTCAATTTGCACATATAAAACACAGGGAGCCATCTGGCGTAGCATGATAATAGAGGCCGGTTTCATGAGCATTGTAAATATCATCTGAACAAAAATTCTCTAAAAAAGTAGGGATTTTAGTTATTTTGCCACTGTTTGGCACTTACGTTATCTACACTGCCCTTTTCTCCGTGTGCTTTTTTTGTATTTGATATTATGTCTCACTTTCCATTGAGACAACCAACTATTAGTTGCTTTAAAATCACTGTGTGGCTTAGCTTTTTAGTAGTATTGCAATGAATAGTATATTCGGCCTCAGGCTGAATACCGAATATTCGGCCAGGAGCGTGGCCGAATATTCGACCAAACTATTTAGCTTGATTAACGCACATACGAAAATTGGCGCCAAACCGCATTATGGCAAGGACCCTGTTCTCTATTTGCCCGCTATCACTATGCTTCGCCAATCGCGTTAATTCTTGACAGTTGTAGCGGACAGACAAGAGCATCATGGCATTATGTGATAAATGATAAATCATGATATCAAATGTGGATAACAACGAAATTACCTACACATGTAAATAACGGGAAAGGAACAGAGAAGGACCGCAAAGTGAAAATGTGAAAATAAATATGAAATTGAGTTGACAACATAATCAAACAAGTCGAGGCAGCTTATTGGCGTGAAATTTGCGGCCGTCAATGCCAAACAATTGTTGTCATAGACTTCAGAAAGCTAAATGCTTGTAATGAAAGTCACTTAGCATGCACGGGCAAAAGCCTGAGGTTGTTCAGGCTACCAAGCTGTCTCAAATCTGTGAAATCATAACTGTGACTTATACCGATGTCCTATCTGTCTCTTTTCTCTGTTATCACCAGGCTATGAGTCACATAATTGTAAAATGGGAAATCTACGACGGAAAAGTGACGAATTGAAAGTATCTTGAACACGTATTATGGTGTATGCATAGGCATACGTGGACTAGAGCGATAGAAAAAGAGAAAGGGAAGAGCAAAGATGAGCACTTAAAAAGAAGGATAGGTGAGGTCAGATCCTCAGATGTGCGACGATCCTCGAATGAATAGGTTTATACATATGCTGACCTTTGTAATTATAAATTGTGAATACATGTGACTAATATTATTTTCTTTTTTATTTTGTGCATGTTATAAGTTATAAATAAATATAAACAAACAACACTAACCAGATAACATTAAATGTAAGTACCAAACTGATTAATTTGCTGTGTTTTTGTTATTTCTTACTCCTGTTTTTAGGTATTTGGTATTCGGCCAAATAGTGATTAAATATTCGTTACATCACTACTTTTTAGCAATCTCCTTGGACTTTGCCTTCAACACTGGACCGCTGATATTTATGTTCGATTTTTATATGTAGCAATTTTTGCTTTGCAATATATACTTGATTAGCTGTTACCCGCGACTTTGCCCACGGGGTTTTGCAAGCAAACCCCATTTATATTCAGTATTTCAACAATCGTAGTAATTGTTATACAGTGGAACCCCGGTTAACGAACTTAATCCGTTCCGCGACTCCGTTCGTTAACCGAAGCAATTTTTCCCATAGAAATTAATGCAAATGCAATTAATCCGTTCTTGTCTCCGAAATTTTTGTGATTTTATTTGTAATACACAGTAGATTTTCTTTGATGAAAATGTTGGAAAACGTAGTACAGTATCTATTATTACAGCAACAAACATGTAAACTTTATTTAATAAAATAGCACTGTACATACCTTCGTTTGTTGTAGTTGGTGGCAGAAAAGTGGAGATATACGAACCTTACCTTCAGGGTACTAAGACCGCTTAGCCAACGAGTGGCTAAGCGGTCTTAGTACCCTGAACAGGGGGAGTTCGTTCGTGAGTTCACACCTCGCTCAGACGGGCTGGCCACGTGGAGTTTCCGAGTTTTCTCCACGTCTGTTACGCCTAAATAGGGGCCAGTTTCCCTTAAAAACACCTCCCAGAAAGCATTCCCCGTAGGCAGATCGCCCAAGTGTTGCGTTGCCATAACTTAAAAAACAAACAAACTCTTTTCGTAAGAAACAAGAAATTGATCTAAAGTTGATTGTCTTACTCTTTTAATAATCAAAATTTTTCTCAAATGTGATAGCGCATTGTCGTTTATATTGCGTTGTCGTTTTCTATTGTCACTACTGTATAACTTTTTTCTTTCTTGGATTATTGATTAAATATATAAATCACAAAACTGAAAAAAGAAGTACTGTATAGCACAAACATTCGGAAAAGCAATGCTTAACTCGCGCATGCATAACACCAACTAAAATTTGACACAAAATACCGTTACGTTCGTTATCCGAATTTTGTTCGTTATCCGAGACAAAATTTTTGCAAAATAAAAGTTTGTTAACCGATTTGGTCGTTAACCAGGACGTTCGTTAACCGGGGTTCCACTGTATAACACCTACTGCTGAGAATGATGAGAATTGCTGTGAATCAAACGAACTATTTTCAATTTGATCAATTTTCTGGAATGTTTACAATCATTCTATAATTGAACCAATATGCAATAACAAATTCGAATTTAAAACAGTTCGAACATTTGGTTAAAAAATCAAAATATATGAAAATATAACAGTGTCTGAAATGTTATCAATTTAATACACCTAAGTACTCAATGAAGACTAAATGCAGATAAAAACAAAAAATTGCATTTAAAATAGTACAGTAGAAGCCATTCTTCTGGTTAAGCCTTAATCTTCTCCCTCTCCCCCACTGTGGGGGAATTTTGAAAAATCCCTTCTTAGTATGCATTTTCATGACGTACCCTAACTGTGTACCAAATTTCAGCTCTTTAGGTTCAGCGGTTTGTTCTGGGCAATGATGAATCAATCAGTGACTCAGTCAGGACAAGTAATTTTATATATTTAGATGATGTCTATTTTCAATAGATGAAAACATTAGTAAATATTTTCTTTATTTATTAGTTACATAGGTGCTGGTTTTGGTTTGGTTGTCTTTGAATATTGTTGACCTGAGGCAGATCTTGTATAAGATTGAAAATGTTTGTTGAATTTACATTAATATTATTTACTCAATTGTAAAGGTTTTGTTTGATATACTTAGTTATTAAGAAGGTAATTTCGTTGTCATATTAAGGCTGTGTACACATTAGGCGTTTTTAAATGCGCGTTTTAAAGAACCAAGAGTTCTGCATAAGTATACATATTCAAACGCACGTTGATAGATTTTTGTTAGAACACGTGTTTTGTGGGCGTCAGCCACGTGCTTTGAGATATATGTGCTGCCGTGTTATTGTACATTCAATCGCGCGTTTTTAGGTAGAGTGGACGCATGTTGGCCAAAATGGAGAACGATCATTTCGATACTGATCTATTTATTGATGAAATCTAAAAGAGACCAGCCATCGTCAAATGATTTTATAGATATTCTAAAAGAATTTAAAAATTTGGGTTCATATTGTCTTAGTTTTGGATACAACGTCACAAACATTCCATGCATCAGTCTATCTCGTAATATTGGGTGCACCCAAAATTCTCTTTGCTTTTTGCCATCGTTTTTTATAGTGACGATGGAGGAGGCACACACAACCAATTACTTTCACGTCCATTTCCAAACTGAGCCAGTGCGCACGCTCCTCTAAACAGTCGTTGAACGCTGAGTTAACGCGGTGTATGTACGCTGCTAACGTGCGTTTAACGCAACACAAAACACTTAATGTGTACACAGCCTTATTATTAATTTCCAGAAATACAATTTGAACTATAAAATACTAAACCCAAATTGCCAATAAAAGAAATGAATTGTTTTACTTAATCATAATAGAAAATTTATGTAATCCTTATCAGTTTTAAATGTAGTTTGTAATATAGAGATGTAGTTATAAAACAAATGTACTATAAAGGACTATGGAGTGGTATGCAAAATTTCTGACTTCAATACTGATTTCAGCTCCTCAGTTTTTAAATATACAACTCCATTTTCTTCATAAAAACTCAATATGTATTAATAAGATTAAAATGGTATAGCATTTCATCACTAGTAATCACCAGATTACTTTTTAGGCTTTAAAT
This sequence comes from Centruroides sculpturatus, assembly GCF_000671375.1. Taxonomy (NCBI): domain Eukaryota; kingdom Metazoa; phylum Arthropoda; class Arachnida; order Scorpiones; family Buthidae; genus Centruroides; species Centruroides sculpturatus. The sequence continues at coordinate 4,927 of NW_019385977.1, read as the reverse complement.
CTACATTTAAATATAGGTTTAAGTTCATATCAAGTTGGAGCAATTTTACATGTAGATTTTAACGCTATACAAAATTGCTCTAATTCTGATTCCAGTTCTATAGCCCTAGTACTACATGCATATAATGTTTTATAAGAGTTTTTGGGAGTTTTTCCTCTATTACACTCCTCTCCAAAAAATAAGCATAACATGCAAATTCTCAGATAAAGAGCAAGTATGTGAATTTTATTGGATGGATACTTGATACTTTGAGTACAATATGCAAATACCAAAATACAGGTAAAATACACATTGGGCCTATTTGAAATATAAATATGCAAATCATCCTATTGGTAAAAACAGGTATTTCAAGTGTGTGCAATATCTTAGACCAGTGGAAGTTAAGGCCAGGTCTTCCACTCACAAGTTGAAAACTAGAATCCACAACCTAATCTCTTCAAAATTATGGGGATATGGCTTCACAATTGATAATTTAAATGAGCTGGTTCATCTACTGAAGCACTATCCCAATGGGGGTGCCTCACTGTCTTGGATTTTAACCCAGATATGCCCAAATTTTTTCTATAACTCAAACACAAATTTTTTACAATATATCTGTATTAAAAATTTTATTTGAAAAAATTCATTTTTTGAGGTCCTATATATATATATATATACAGTCAACCCCCCCATAACGCGGTAGATACGTTCTGCTTTATAAGAATTTTGCGTTGTAGGAATCCTTAAATACGTGAGCCAATCACAGCCCGTCACGTGTGCAGTTTACAGACTACGACTGTTTGAAAGGCTTTCTTCCATAAAATTAATCGATTTTAGACTAATTTGACTCAACATTTCCAAATTACATATCATTTTTTGTGAATAATCCGTATAAACTATGCTATAAACGAAAAATTGTAGGATTACGTACCGAGTGTGCACTGTTCGACGACGCCATTCCATTACTTAAGCTTGTTTTTGTCGCGGAGCAGCGCACCAAATGGCGGTCGCGTTTTCTGATAAGTTATTTTTCTGCAAAAAATTCATTGAACTTTGGAGACATCATTAACAGAAATAATTTTTATGGCCGTTGAATAAGAAATGTTTTTTCACAAGAAATGTATAAAATTACAGTACTGTATTAGACTTACAAATATATATAATTTATATATACAAACCTATATTTATATATATATACCTAATTTATATATAATTATATATACAGTACCTAATTTATATATAATTTAAATATAATACTGTACAGACGATAGTAAACTCAACTTGCCCGCCTAAAATCTCCATAGCGTGTGTGAGACCCGAAAGGCCCCTGGGTCTAAATCAGTAATTTTATTAATAATGTTAAAATATTGTCACCAAATATTACTTCGTTTGGGTGAGAAAAATGACGTTTTAGAGTGGGAAAATTAGATAACAGATGTTACTTCCTTTCACAGAAGTTAGTGCATCCTCTGTTTTTCCCTTATCTGCAAAAACTCTCGCTTTGATGGGAAATGTTTACCCCTCACATATCCCCCTTTCCATCCGTTCTCACGGAGGAGACTTTGCATGATGATTGGTCGCAGATCGTGACATATAGAGGAAATTTGTCCGAATTCAGGGTGTTCAGCGACAGATCTGGAAGCGTCCAAACTCCACACATTTTCCTCCTGATGACCAACGTCCTTAGGCGAGTCACACACAGAATAATTCCAGAGTTAGCACTTAGAAAATATACTTGGATTTTGTGCACATATTGATCTCCCATGGAAAGAAGTAAATGAACTTTATCTCCAAAGTGTCCCTTGCCTACAGAGAAGAAGACGAATGACAACTAAAACAGGTTGTATGTTTTATAACGATTTTGTGAGCTCTCTCTCTCAATCGCGCATCGGTATAGTATAAGTCCATGCATATATAGTGTATCTTAATTGTCGTTTTTATATCCCTCGTTCCTTGATATTTGTATCAGTTTTACTTATTGAATCATTAAATTTACTTTAGTTTGTTTTTAAAATCAAAATGTCTCTTAAGTTTGTGTCCGAATCAGATCTCATACGCGTGTTTGTCCGCGGATCGATAAATTGACAAACTGGTGTCAGCCCTGACGAGCATCCGGACTTCACAGTTCAGATCTACTAGCGATTATCGCTCTCCTATGAAATTTTTGAGATCAGATCTAGTGATCTGCATCGTAGAGAACTAGTCTTACCAACTAGCTGCCTAGTAAGTGATACAGGCGTAATAAACCTACCCTGTACCCCAGGCTAATCTCGTGGCACTGAACAGCGGAAAGTAGTTCGGTTGCTCTTCCACTATTGCGATGAGGTTTTACCACATTTTACGAGTCTCTTTTAGCGTCCTTATACGAATACGGTTGCAATTTTTTGCCACGATATGCGAATCCTCATTATTTGAACCCATGTTATAGGGGGGTCTACTGTATATCAGTATATTTGCAATACATTGCATAAATGACAATTGATTTATTGTTCCTTTAAACTTTTTATGAACATTATGAGCTCATATCCATTGCATATTTTCTTGCCATAAATATATTGTTTACACCCATGACTACCTGTATATATTTTTCTTTTGATGAATGCATTTTCCAAAATATTTCTATTTAGGTGAGTAAAGAGTGGACAAATCTTAGCAAATTTATCTGACTTGTCCAACTTGAAAATGAATATTGAACAAAATAAATTCAAATTTGTTTCTTGAAATTGCTTAATAAACTAATATATTGTTAAAATCTTCAAAATGTTTCCAACACATTCTTCTAGGAACTGGGACATTAGTGTGTTGATTAAAATAGGAGAAAAATCAGTTGCTTACTTTTTTGTGGGTCCTACCCTTTAGAATTATTCCAACTGGTCTCAAATTACTACAGAAGAAATTTGGACTTCATATATTAATATTTAGAGGTAGCTCAATGACTACAATGTTTATAAAAGAAGCAATTTATGACAAACTAGCAGACCCCACCACGCGTTGTTGTGGCTCAAAATGTATCTATTATAAATTTATAACACTTCCCCCTTGGGGGGAAATTTTTCGAAAAATTTCTTCTTCGTGTGCATTCTCTTGACGTACCCTATTAAAACGCAATCAAAAATGCAAAAACCTGCATCTAAAATAGTATAATAGAAGCCAAGTTCTTCATGGTAAGCCTTAATCCTGTCTCTCTCCCCCGCAGGGGGAATATCGAAAAATTTCTTCTTAGTGTACATTCTGTTGACGTATCCTATTAAAACGCAATCAAAAACGCAAAAACCCGCATCTAAAATAGTATAATAGAAGC
>NW_019385977.1:0-634 GCF_000671375.1 Centruroides sculpturatus | reverse complement strand
GGAATAATCCGTATAAACTATGCTATAAACAAAAAATTGTAGGATTACTTACCGAGTGTGCACCATTCGACGTCGCCATTGCTTAAGCTTGTTTTCGTCGCGGAGCAGCGCACCAAACAGCAGGTGCGTTTTGTGATAAGTTATTTTTCTGTAAAAACGTCATTGAACTTTGGAGACATCATAAATATAAATAATTTTTATGGCCGTTGAATAAGAAATGTTTCTTTCACAAGAAATGTATAAAATTAGTGCTGTATTAGACTTATGGTACCTAATTTACATACTGTACAGACGATAATAAACTCAACTTACTCGCCTAAACTCTTCGTAGCGTGGCGCTGGACGGCGGAAAGTATATATATACAGTGGAACCCCGGTTAACGAACTTAATCCGTTCCGCGACTCCGTTCGTTAACCGAAGCAATTTTTCCCATAGAAATTCATGCAAATGCAATTAATCCGTTCTTGTCTCCGAAATTTTTGTAATTTTATTTGTAATACACAGTAGATTTTCTTTGATGAAAATGTTGGAAAACGTTGTACAGTATCTATTATTACAGCAACAAACATGTAAACTTTATTTAATAAAATAGCACTGTACATACCTTCGTTTGTTGTAGTTGGTGGCAGAAAA
>NW_019385976.1:141102-141769 GCF_000671375.1 Centruroides sculpturatus | reverse complement strand
TTGGGTGGGATAACACACGTCCTTCTCCTATAACTGGCCAGTTCTCTTTTTCAATAATTAGGATTTTTCCTTTCACAGTCGTCAATACGACCTTAAAACATGATCTTTTTTCTGAACTTATTTCTGAACTATCTGGTCATTGAAAATACGACTCCGTTTGGTTTACGAATGACCTGCTACGTCACTTCTCTTTTTTTTCCCGGCTCCTGCTTACACCTTTGCTCTTCAAATTTCTAGGAACTGCTCATCCTACCCAATAGACAGGGAATAGATAAGAAAGTTCTAGAAGAAAATAGAACAATAGAACAAAGGGTAGAAAGAAGAAACAAAACGAAACGAAACTAAAATTAATATTTACAAAAATATAGCGTACTGCCACAATAATTTAGTGGTGTTTCCCAACCTTTTTTGTGCTATGCCCCACCTAAGCCTTTCTAAAATTCTTATGTCTCTCTAACATATACAGCGGCTATACGGTTAACTTAAACTCTGGACAAGTCCATTTTCGAATTGCCCTCCTTAGCAATCCAATTGCCCCCTGTGGGGCGTGGGCCCCACGTTGGGAAACACTGGTTTGTGGCTAGTGTGACACGAGATAGCGTAGATTACGTTTGTGTTTTTGGAGAGTGTTGAGTTAAATTAAAATAAAAACAATGTCGACAAAAAA
>NW_019385976.1:137077-139173 GCF_000671375.1 Centruroides sculpturatus | reverse complement strand
GTTTAGCAATGTCGTCATAAAGATCACGTGGGACGATAGCATTCGAACTATGGCGGTCGGCAAGCTAAAAAGCTTTATTTGTACACTAATACGCTAATATATTTCATTTATACTCTATATTACTATCCGATTTAAATATTAATGTCAAATAGACTTACTTACTGCGTAAAGTATTGGGAATGGAGTAAGCGTAATTCGGCGACGAAAGTATTCGAAATTCCTAACTTTCGACGATTTAGAATATTTTTCCTATCCAAATTATTCGTTTTTGAGGTTTTTTTTTTTTTATTTGCGATAAGATCGAAGGCAAACTTAAAAAGTTTCATCGATATAACAAAGCAATCCCGGTAGACGCCATTTTCGACTACTGGCACGTAACCTACCTACTGTAGTAGCTTGTTTATATTTACGGCTGGCAGATAGCGCGTTTTAATTGTAAGGAAATTTCCTCATGTGAGTACACGCGACACGAAAAGACGACGGAACGGCAACTGTTTCCGTCGTTCGTTGCCGCATGTGAGTACCAGGCTTAAGTATGTGGTGCACGGGACGGAAGTTTTAATATTTTGCTAATTTTCCCGAAGTCTGATTTGTGATTCAATTTCACGTCGAATTTGAAAATAGGACAACTAAAATTTTTATCGCCATTTAATAAAAATATCGCCAAGAGATGATCTTGGCGTACGAACCGTTCAGATAATATCGATCCATACTTGGGCATTGCCGACATAACAGTTACATACATCTACAGAGACTGCGTTTTGCTAAACCAGATATGATGTCATGATTTTTAATTTCTTCTGTCTTAATTATATGTTCTTTGGATATTAATCTCAGACTCGCTACGCAAAAACTTACCACACAGGAACACTACTTTCAATGAAAAAAGATTTTATTTTCTATTTTTTAAACGAAAGTGTATTTAGTGTTTTATACCCCTCTCTAATCCTTATTACATATAATGGTAAAACTATATACTATTTTGACGCTGACCGATGAGATCTCGTAACCATCACGATCACATGGCGAATGCTTTATTAATATAATTATACGTCACAGCTGATATATGCTCTGTTATTTTAATTTTTAATGTTTTTCCAGTTTCGTTCACGTAATAACAATATGATTGACAAGTACAAGTGAAGATATAAACTAAATTATTATTATACATTATATCCGTCTTTCTATAGATTTATTTTCTGATTTTTAAGAACGTTTTGATTGTTTTGTTTAATGTGCCAGCAAGAATAATACTGTATGATTTTAATATTTTCTGTATGTTTTCAAAAATAACCGGTGTGTAATCTAGATTTTTATAAATTATCTGTTTTAGATATTGTTTGTTTTCTAGAATGATTGTGAAACCAATTGTCAATAATTTTGTTGCGATAGTAGTTTTCTGTAATGTGAGGTGTATATGTTAATTTTGTAAGTTTTGGTCTGTTATATCACTTGTACGTAATTTAGTTTTGTTCATGATTATACTAAATATATTGTTTTCTATATACCACGTCACCCAGCTTAAAATTTTTGAAAATAATAAAATTATCAAATCTTTGAACTGTGTATCTAAAACGTTAAACACAACATTATTCTCTATTTCAAAGCCTACATTATCGTGGACATTATTGACTTAGTGAAGTATCATTGAGAATCGAGTAATTTCATGTTGTAAACATGCATTCAATAAGTTTCGTGTTGTTTTTTTAACTTTAAACGCGATTAATAATAATAGTAATAACAATGCTAATCATACGATAAAATAAAACACTTTAATAAAAAAGATTTAAACTTGTGTACTTGAATTGCTTTGCGCCAGTGCGTATTATACTATGCACTGGGCTCTCGCCATTACAAGAAGCGAAACTTCAGAAGACTTTTAAACTAAACAATTAATTTTCACAGTCACGTTTATCGGAAACGTTTGAGAAAAGGGTCTTATTATTTGGACAAGGAGCTGTTTATGTGTTTAGAGCTAAACGTTCACCAAGTTTCGTTTGAATCGGAAATCAGAACATCTGACCCTGTCCTTGTAAGTTAATAAATTATTTTTTTCTTTGCAGAGGATTTCCAAAATGGCAGAAACCACACTTGAA
>NW_019385976.1:126076-135723 GCF_000671375.1 Centruroides sculpturatus | reverse complement strand
TAAATAATTGTGATTTACCGGCATTTCCCCCCTCTTTTATCTTGTATGTGGCTGACGTCAGTTTAAAAGTTTTGAAATGCGAACCTTACACAAAAAAAGGTTGCCCATCCCTGGTCTAAGTGGCAACGGGGAGGGAGATGTGAAATACATACTAAGTCTAGATAGAAAATAAAAGCCATAATTTAATTTAAAACACGAAGAAAAGATACATTTTAAACAAAAGAAAAATTGAAACTCAACGTTGTCACTTTCGGGGACCACCACTTCACCCTTTTTCTCTTTACTGTGTCCCGACCTACTTTCTCTGTCCCTTCTTTTTTTCGGTTTTATGACCCTTTGTCTACATTCCTTATTCCCCTTTTACAACTGGATTGCACATGGACCGACAAAACCGCATCTGAGGGAGAACGAGGAGGTCCGATATCACTACAGTTGCGTTTGCGCGTTGCGTTCGGTTACAACTTACAAATGTAACACATTAAGTCAAGACATCGGGAGCGATCGACAAAAATTGGTTTTGCGATTGACTTGTTGGCCACCCCTGATATACTGTATAGATAACATACCGGAAAATTGTACATATTTGATTTTAATTTAAAGTTTTATCTATTTCGAAATTAAAAGTGCTGAATATATAAATCATAAACAGAGTAGTAGCCATAATAATTAGTTAAGGGTAAATTTTTAATATTTCTATCAATTATATCTATATTTAATTAAAGATCACAACAATTTAGGACATATTTATTTCTTTATTTTCACCCAATCTTATAATACACATACATATATATAATTTAACCATTTCATTTTATAATTGTTTACAGAAGTTTTCCACTTAATTAGGCAATTTCTGCGTTGGCAGTTGACAATAGGAACGAGTTCTTGTTGTCTACAATTCTGCTTTCTCATTGCAGTACAGAAGTTCTATCCGGTTGGAAGTGTTTTGGTGTGGTGAGTAACATTTTTCGTTTTTTTGGTGCCTGGAACCGTGTAGGTCGATAATATATAGTAAATAATAAATATATTAATCACTCTGATAAGAAAGGCGCTAATTTGACTCGAATATTTCCAAAACACGTATAATGTTTTTGGAATAACTCATATATAATATGTTATAAACAAAACATTGTCGGAATACTTACCGAGTGTACTCGTTCGAAGACGCCATTGCTTAAGCTTGTTTTCGACGCGGGCGGCACATCGGCGTACGAAGCCGTCACGTGACATTTGTCGGTGCTATTCGGTGACGTGAGTACTCATCTCTGACGAGTTTCGTGATAACTTATTTTTTTGCGAAGAATTCGCTGAACTTTCGACACTTCATTAATAGAAATATTAAAACATCATTCCATTTTAAATATCAATTAAAATCAACATATAATAACATAACAATGCAATATACAACTAATAATTCTGCTCTGCTTTTAAATGGCCTAATCTCTTTCATGACTTAAACAAAATTGAATTATAGTTATTTACATCAAGACAGCCGTATCCCCTAAACCGAACAAGTGCCAGAAAGGCTAGTGTAAAAAAGACCGTCGAGAGCGGAGGTATTCAAGATTTCGAAAAATGTATCTAATAAAAAGTAGACATAATCAAGGAGTGCATCGAAGCCTCCATATATATGAGAACCGAACTGAAAGAAAACGTGAATTGCGGGTTAGGCTTCCTTATCCGGGGACTCAAAAATAATTATCATCAACTAGCAGACCCCGCCACGCGTTGTTGTGGCTTAAAATGTATCTATTATAAATGTATAAAACTTCTCTTGTGGGGGATTTTTCGATAAATCCCTTCTTAGTGTGCAAAAAACCGCATGTAAAATAGTATAATACAAGCCAAGTTCTTCACGGTAAGCCTTAATCCTGCCTCTCTCCCCCGCGGGGGAATATCGAAAAATCCCTTTTTAGTGTACATTCTTTTGACGTACCCTATTAAAACGCAAAAAACCGCATTTAAAATAATATAAATAGAATCAGAGTTCTTTACGGTATGCATTAATCCTAACTATCTCCCTTCAGTGGGAAATTCGACACGTATATTATATAAAAACACGTGCATATTCAAATGCAGCGTTGTGTCGAAATTTCAAAGGAATCGGTGGGAACAAATGAACATTACATTTTTATTTATATAGATCAGTGTTTCTCAACAGGGGCGATATCGCACCCATGTGGGCGTTTTTCTGTGTTGAGGGGGCGATTAGTAACAATTTATATTTTGGGGGGCGAAAAACGATTTTCTGGGCGATATAGCAAAACATTATATTAAAAATAATTATATATTTTATTCGTTATATCGTACAATAATTGAACAAATAACATTATACTAGTCACTAGTCTATTCAATGCAGACGAATTTAGCGTTAGGCTTGGTCCTCGACATCGGAATTTTGAAGTGAAGGGGGCGATACTACGTTGAAGGGGACGACGATTCGCTAGAGGTTGAGAATAGTGATGTGCCGGATCGTTAAAAATGTATATCCGCGGATACGGATACGGATCATTAGTGTCTAGATATACGGATACGGATACGGATCTCTACTTTCGTACGTGTAGACCTTGTAGTACTTTCGTACTACAAGGTCTACACGTACGCCGGTGCGTGTGACCTTGGACCGATATTTGACGCTTTGCGTTAGTAACGCGACGTGTTTTGACTTGCACTGCGCGTGTTTTTGTTTATAGTGTGAAAGTGTGATAAATTAGAATTCACCACAAAGGCAGACAGGATAAAGTAACAAAAGTTGATGTAATTTTCCAATTAAGCTATTTCGCGTCTTTATACAGATTCTATTTCGGGGGATTCCAACTTCACGGTGCAAACAGTAGCATGCGAAATTACAGCGATAATAATAGTTCGCTGTATCCAAAGCACGTGTACAATACAGATCCCGATCGCGACAATATAACCCGGAACCTTAAAACTAACCTTAAACACTAACTTAACACTAATAACAGAAAAAGGGATAGAATTAAGATGACAGAAAAAATGGTAGATAAGATAGAAATAGAGATATCTGGGGTTTTGTCCCTTATTTTCGGCTTGTTTTTTTATGCGTACTATTGGGTGGGATAACACACGTCCTTCTCCTATAACTGGCCAGTTCTCTTCTTCAATAATTAGGATTTTTCCTTCCACAGTTGTCAATACGACCTTAAAACATGATCTTTTTTCTGAACTTATTTCTGAACTATCCGGTCATTGAAAATACGACTCCCAGTATTTTCACCTCGTCTGTACACTTTGCCGTTTGGTTTACGAATGACCTGCTACGTCACTTCTCTTTTTTTTCCGGCTCCTGCTTACACCTTTGCTCTTCAAATTTCTAGGAACTGCTCATTCTACCCAATAGACAGGGAATAGATAAGAAAGTTCTAGAAGAAAGTAGAACAATAGAACAAAGGGTAGAAAGAAGAAACGAAATCAAACTAAAATTAATATTTACAAAAATATAGCGTACTGCCACAATAATTTAGTGCAGTGTTTCCCAACCTTTTTTGTGCTATGCCCCACCTAAGCCTNTTTTTATGGCATTCACTTTGGATAATTAGGCCAATTTTTGGGGGTCTCAATTAATCTTTCTGTGGTGCCGAGAATCATTCTTGCAATCGAAGACTCCTAATTTTTATTAGAATCAGTGAACGTCACATTTTCCGTCACAAGGTAAACGGCTCATCAAAATGACAGGTGTTTGTATATGGATGTTGGTATTACAAAACACAAAAAAAAAAAAAAACATTGGCTAACTTATTTACAGTGACTCTCAAACCTAATAAACGCTTATCTAATGTAACTAATTTACATTCCTAATTTTCAAATAAAAGTAATATTAAATAGAATTTAATAATTAGGTTTCTTACGTAATGAACTACGTTAATCAGAAAACAAGTAAAACGGCAAAGCCGTATCTGAGACAAGATTATGTCGCTGGGACAAACTACTATTTGGGACAAAACTTCTGCAACGTAGTCAAAATAAGCTTGGTAACATGTGGGTAAGCATTATCCTGCAACAGAATGATGCTGTCTGTCAACATTCCTGGGTGTTTGAATTTGATGGTACGCTTCAATTTTTGCAAAGTTTCTATGTATCGCTGTTCGTTAATTGTGGCGCCGTGTTCCAGAAAGTCAACAAGCAGAAGACCTCCATAGTGATGTTGGATGCACACATGACTCGCCAACCTTACTTCGAGCGCGTCTAACAGACAAATGGCACAGCGGTGAACATTCACGCTGTTTCTTCCTAACTCCCAATAGAGGGCACTTCTATATACACGCCTACCAAGTTCAGTGCCACACTTGTTATATAGTCTGTCTCGTTTTCATTTGTCTGCCCCTAATAACATATTTAGTGAATGACATGACATGGACAACGTTTACATAACGTTACAGATATTAAATTATCATCAGATATAAAAGTAATATTAAAGTCAGTTGACAAAAGAATCCATTTAATATGCAATAAATTCTCAGAAAGTACAGTATATACAAAACTTTTTTATAGGTTTCTTTCTATTCTCTCTACACTTTAAAGAAAGTGTTGGGAGAATAGAATATTGTCATATACGTACTGTCTGTCTCCAATCTGAGATAATCGAAAATACAACTAATATACTTGCAACTTTTTAACATCTCTCTTTAAACGTCGAATGAAATACAAGTGACAAAGCTATTCTTTCTTTATTCTAACCTTCGTAAATTTATCGCAGCTAAATTTCTCTTTCCTGTATTATTCTCGAGTATATTAACTTTTTAAATTAAACCAGTAATAATTTCAACATCATTACGCCTGTGTCTACTTTCCTGTTCTGTTTCTGTATGTGGAGTACTTAAATATGTTACGCAAAAAATCTAATTTTTAGGATCTATTTAAATTTACTAGTGTATTAATAGTTTTAGATCATATACAATGTGAAATAAATTCGATTTAATCATTTATTCGAAAGATTTTTAACATTTAAAAAAAAAAAAATAATAAGTTTAGAATAAGACAATTAGAGCACGAATTCTGCGATTATTAAAAAATAAATAAAATATAAAAATAAATTTATTAAGTTATCTCAATGATAGACATTTTGATCGAAAATTCTATTTCTTTACATAAAATGCAAAATGTACTGTGCTTTTTTTTATGTAAATTTAAATTGTTTTAAAGCTATTTAATTTTTATATAAAATTAACATCTTGTATAAAAATATTAATTAAAAAGTTCTGAAATTCTCTGTTCCATTAAATAATTTTAAAAATTTGAATATTTAATTGCTAAGTTCTATATATTATAGAATACAATAATTGATATATGTATTTTATTTATTTATTTATTCAAAAGACTTACAGGATATCCTAATTACAGTTCTGTTTAACATAATCAAACAAAAAAATGGTATGTATTTAATTTTTAAGGTATGTAGATATTGTTATTNTGAATTCTTTTCCTGTTTATATTTATGAAGGTAAAACTTGTTATACGACTATCAAAGAGAAATTGCAAAGGCTGAAATATTGTGAACTGAAAATGGTACAGAAGAGATGTTTCGCGTATATTTTTCATGACTCATGTACAGAGTGCATGGATCCAACAACTCGAGCATTTAGAGAAGTGTTTCCTTTAGTGAAATACGTTACTCATAACTTTTTACCGTCCTATTTATCAATCATTCCAAGCGAAATAGAGTATTCTCGTATAGAGCACGACTATTTGATTCCCTGTACTACAATAGTGGTTTTTGTGTGGTGGGAATAAATTTATTATATTAAACTGGCTTTGTTATAATTTGGCATTTAATCGTTTTTGGTTGATAGTATTGTTCTACATCAGAGATTTCAATCCTATCCGCAGGTGGACTACACTTAAAGTCTCAATGCTTTTCAATGGGCCGTTGTAATTAATTTTTTCTTATAAAAAGTGGATAAATAACTACGTATGAGTTTTACTGAGTCCACAAAATTTTATAAATTGAACAGTATGAAATCACGGTTCTTTATTGTAATACCAAGATTTTAATCACGATTATTATAATTTAAGTAATTTTAGTTGAAGGATGTAAAATATATTAAAATTTTAGATTTTTTATGGCATTCACTTTGGATAATTAGGTCAATTTTGGGGGGTCTCAATCAATTTTTCTGTGGTGCCGAGAATCATTCTTGCAATCGAAGACTCCTACTTTTTATTAGAATCAGTGAACATCTCATTCCCCGTCACAAGGTAAACTGCTCATCAAAATGACTGGTGTTTGTATATGGATGTAGGTATTACAAAAAACAAAAAAAAAAAAAACATTGGCTAACTTATTTACAGTGACTCTCAAACCTCATAAGCGCGTATCTAATGTAACTTATTCACATTGCTAATTTTCAAATAAAAGTAATATTAAATAAAATTTAATAGTTAGTTTTCTTACGTAATGAACTAGGTTAATCAGAAAACAAGTAAAACGGCAAAGCCGTATCTGGGAAAAGACTATGTCGCTGGGACATACTACAATTTGGGACAAAACTTCTGCAACGTAGTCCAAATAACCTTGGTAACATGTCGGTGGGCATTATCCTGCAACAGAATGATACTGTCTGTCAACATTCCTGGGTGTTTGGATTTGATGGCACGCTTCAATTTTTGCAAAGTTACTATGTACCGCTGTTCGTTAATTGTGGCGCCGTGTTCCAGAAAGTCAACAAGCAGCAGACCTCCATAGTGATGTTGGATGCACACATGACTCGCCAACCTTACTTCGAGCGTGTCTAACAGACAAATTGCACAGCGGTGAACATTCACGCTGTTCCTTCCTGACTCCCAATAGAGGGCACTTCTATATACACGCCTACCAAGTTCAGTGCCACACTTGTTATATAGTCTGTCTCGTTTTCATTTGTCTGCCCCTAATAACATATTTAGTGAATGACATGACATGGACAGTTTACATAACGTTACAGAAATTAAATTATCATCAGATATAAAAGTAATATTAAAGTCAGTTGAAAAAGTATCCGTTTAATATGCAATAAATTCTTAGAAAGTACAGTATATACAAAACTTTTTTATAGGTTTCTTTCTATTATCCCTACACTTTAAAGAAAGTGTTGGGAGAATTGAATATTGTCTTTAGTGATGTGCCGGATCGTTAAAAATGTATATCCGCAGATACGGATACGGATCATTAGTGTCTAGATCCGCGGATACGGATACAAATACGAATCTGAACTTTCGTACTCAGTCGGCGCCGGTGCGTGTGACCTTGGACCAATAGTTGACGCTTTGCGTTAGTAACGCGACGTGTTTTGACTTGCACTGCGCGTGTTTTTGTTTATAGTGTAAAAATGTGCTAAATTAGAATTCACCACAAAGGCAGACAGGATAAAGTAACAAAAGTTGATATAATTTTTCAGTTAAGCTATTTCGCGTCTTTATACAGATTCTATTTCGACGAATTCCAACTTTACGGTACAAACAGTAGCATGCGAAATTACAACGATAATAATAGTTCGCTGTATTTAAAGCACGTGTTCAATACAGATCCCGATCGCAACAATATAACCCGAAACCTTAAAACTAACCTTAAACACTAACTTAACACTAATAACAGAAAAAGGAATAGAATTAAGAAAACATTAAAAATGGTAGATAAGATAGAAATAGGGATATCTGGGGTTTTGTCCCTTATTTTCGGCTTGTTTCTTTATGCGTACTGTTGGCTGGGATAACACACATCCTTCTCCTACAACTGGCCAGTTCTCTTCTTCAATAATTAGGATTTTTCCTTCCACGGTCGTCAATACGACCTTAAAACAGGATCTTTTTTCTAAACTTATTTCTGAACTATTCGGTCATTGAAAATACGACTCCCAGTATTCTCACCTCGTCCGTACACTCTGCCGTCCGGTTTACGAATGACCCGCTACGTCACTTCTCTTTTTTCTCCGACTCCTGCTTACACCTTTGCTCTTCAAATTTCTAGGAACTGCTCATCCCACCTAAGGGACAGGGAATAGATAAGAAAGTTCTAGAAGAAAATAGAATAATAGAACAAAGGGTAGAAAGAAGACACGAAACTAAACTAAAATTAATATTTACAAAAATATTGCGTACCGCCACAATAGTTTAGTGCAGTGTTTCCCAACCTTTTTTGTGCTATGCCCCACCTGTCTTTCTAAAATTCTTATGTCTCTTTAACATATACAGCGGCTATACGGTTAACTTAAACTCTGGACAAGTCCATTTTCGAATTGTCCTCCTTAGCAATCCAATTGCCCCCTGTGGGGCTTGGGCCCCACGTTGGGAAACACTGGTTTGTGGCTAGTGTGACACGGGATAGCATAGATTACGTTTGTGTTTTTGGAGAGTGTTGAGCTAAATTAAAATAAAAACAATGCCGACGAAAAAGTTTAGTAGTATAATATGGAAATATTTTACGATAGTAAATGACAAATGTGCTAAATGTAAAATTTGTGAAGTAAAGTATTCCCGTAAGGGTAAAGGTACAACATCGTTAAAAAATTATCCTCAGAGGAAACATCCACAAGAATATGCTTTATTCTTAAAAGAAGACTCCGCTAAGAAGAGTGGGCACTTGTACAGTTTAGGGGGTACGGCTATTTGAGATGTTTACTTCCATAAAATTAACTAAATCTAGACTAATTTCACTCGAATATTTTCAAAACACGTATAATTTGTTGAAATGATCAATATAAAATATGCTATAAACAAAAAATTGTCGGATTACTTACCGACTGTACCCGTTCGAAGACGCCATTGCTTAAGCTTTGTGCCGCTCCGCGACGAAAACTTCTTCGTCCGCGTCCGCTTCCAATGTGTCACGTGACATGTGCCGGGACTATTCGGTCACGTATTTACACTGGCGTCTAATTACAGAACGATTCCGTAGCCCTAGTTCTGGTTTTTACCACGAGATGCCGCTAGTTTCGTGACTTACCTGCAAAGCATATGCGAAGCAGGGTTAATTAAAAGAGGAGTACCTGAAGTCAGTAGCATTTAATGCTACAGGTCAGAGGGAGTGCTCCACTAAATGTAAAAAAAAAAAAGTCTCGTGACGTTCAGATAGCGTATACCTCGTACTGTACGGGTTGCTTAAAATCTTTTGTCGATATTTTAGCTTTAAAACCATACTTTATAATCGATAATTGGTTTTGAAGTATTCCCGCTACGTTGCTAAGAAATCGTTATGGAAAATATTGCGTTAGATATATTAGAAAATACTTATTGTTATTGCAATAAGCGCTTCTCAAATGGAAATCTTACTAACAAACATGTAGATTTAGAACATAAGCAAATCCTGGTGGAGAAAAAGTCTATACTCTGTCGGAAGACTTCATGTTCTGAAGGATTTTCTACTTTCCTTCAATTACGTGAATATCTGGAGAAAGTACTGTACCTGTACAGTACATGGATTTGCCTGTGAATTTGAGAAGCTGGAATTTAAAACTATGAAGGGTAAGTAAATTCTCTTCTGAAATTTTAAAAATGCTGTACTGTATTTAATTAATATATCTTAAAATAATTGTTTTCATGAATATTAACAGCTCATTCAGTTGTAAATAAAAATATTATGTACTGTATTTGACAGATTTCTACGAATGGAAAGCCACAGATAAGTTGAGAACCAACTAAAGTTCAAGCATAACAAT
>NW_019385976.1:67072-125975 GCF_000671375.1 Centruroides sculpturatus | reverse complement strand
GCCAAATATGTGATTTTAAGAAATAAAAAGTGATTTGAATTGAAGTTATTAGTATTTTATTGCTACCTATCTTTAAAATTTCATATAAGTAATGAAATTCATTAAGATAAAAAATCCGTTAAAGATCCGTTAAAAAGTAACGGATACGGATGTTTTTCCCTCGGATATCTGCGGATACGGATACGGTTATCCGGCACATCACTAATTGTCTTATACGTACTGTCTGTCTCCAATCTGAGATAATCGAAAATACAACTAGTATACTTGCAACTTTTTAACATCTCTCTTTTCACGTCGAATGAAATACAAGTGACAAAACTATTCTTTCTTCATTCTAAACTTCGTAAGCTTAACGCAGCTAAATATTTATTCCTTGTATTATTCTCGAGTATATTGACTTTTTAAATTAAACCAGTAAAGACATCAACATCATTACGCCTGTGTCTGTTTCCGTGTTCTGTTTCTGTATGTTGAGTACTTAAATATGTTACGCGGAAAATCTAATTTTTAGGATTTATTTAAATTTACTAATGCATAGATTTAGATCATATACAATGTGAAATAAATTCGATTCAATCATTTATTAGAAAGATTTTCAACATTTATAACAAGAAAAAGAAGTGCAGAATAGGACAATTAGAGCAAGAATTCTGCGATTATTAAAAAATAAATAAAATATAAAAATAAATTTATTAAGTCACCTCAATGTCTTCAATGATAAACATTTTGGTCGAAAATGCTGTTTCTTTACATAAAATGCAAAATGNACAAATTATACGTGTTTTGGAAATATTCGAGTGAAATTAGTCTAGATTTAGTTAATTTTATGGAAGTAAACATCTCAAATAGCCGTACCCCCTAAACTGTACAAGTGCCGAAGAGTGCCGACGAAAACGTTCAACAGGGAACATCTTTGCAAACGGTAAAAAAAGAATTTAGACAAACATTTTTTAACGAATACATAGAAAAACTCAAAATGTGGGATTATACAAACCCCAAATCAATAAAAATTGACTATTTAATAGCAGAAATGATAGCTTTATCTGATTTATCTTTTTAACACATAGAAGGATTGGGGTTCCGATGATTGTTAAATCATGCTGTTCCAAATTATGTTTTAAAAGGCAGGAAATATTTTACGGAACTCGTTTGCAGCGAACTTTACAATAAAGTGTCATCGAAAATAAAGATCATGTTGAAGGAATTTGAGAAAGTTTCGTTTACATCAGATATCTGGTCAGATTCTTCGTCGGGAGTTTCATTATTATCCTTAACATGTCATGGTATTATAAAAAATTTTGTAAGAAAAAATATCGTTTTGAAAGCGGAGTTTCTTGACGAACGCTACACGGGAGATTACATTTCGGCAATATTTCAACGTATGCTCCAAGAGTGGGTAATCCCAAAACAGAATGTGCACTGCATAGTAAGAGATGGGGGATCCAACATGAAGTGTGCCTGCACTTTATCTGACATAAATAATATCGACTGTACAGTACATCAACTGCATCTGGTAGTCAAAGAAGCAATTAAAAATGTTGATGCAATATCCATGTTACTTACAAAATGCAGAAAAATTGCAGGANATTTGCATTGCAACTGAAAATTATCAAAATAGGAAATAAAAAATTTGTTAATCTAACAAGTATTTATAATTACGTGTTGATTTTAACAGTTTCGATGTTTTGGAATAAGGTATATCTATCTAAAATAGAATCTATAAGTCTAGATAACAATTTAGATAACAAATAATACAATATTAATTTCACAATAATCTCTTTATCCTGAATCATTAAGGCTTGCTCGGGTGACGACAGATGTTGACAGGGTGAAGAGAGTTCTCTGTGTCAAGTTTCTTTAAGGCTCGCTCGAGTAAAGAGGCCGATGAGAGATGGAGAGTCCTTTGAGTCTCCTGCATGTATAAGGCCCGGTCGGGTGAAGACAGAAGACGCCGAGGTAAGTCGAAAACGGCTTTCTGTGTCCCGTTTTATTAAACTTCTACATTTAAATTAATTACTAATCTAATAATGCAACTAACTCTTATTATTCTTTATATACAATAATTACATATGCAAAATTAAAAGAAGAACAATTATAAAAGAAGACCTGGCACCTTAGTGGCTTTCTTTCTTTTATTATTATTAGTTGTTGTAATATTGTATCCATTAGTTTAGATAGTAACGATAGGGAGAGTTACGAATAGTTGAATTTGAAGTATTCAGAGAAAATTATAAATATTTCTATTGTGAGTTAGGACGAATGAAATTCGACAAGTGATGTCAGTCGCTTATAAAGTTGCATTTCTTCCAACTTTTGGTGGAACTCTGTAGCAGCCACCTCCACGTGGTGAGTTCTGGGTTGTCGTTCGTCTGCAAATGACGAATGGCAAGCGAAGAGCCGCTTGTTTCTTTCAATTGATAATAAGAAATGAATGAAAACGTGCCAATAAAAACAGAAATTACAAAAGTAATTAAAGTTAGGAGAATTAAGTATCTAGCTTTGGTATAAATCGCTGTAAATTTTGTCTAAGTGGTTAATTCCTTTGTTTTAATCGTGATCGTGAATTTCAATTTATTCTAGTGCTGACTCATTAATAACTATTTTGTTATGTGCTGTACGTAGTGAATAGAGTTTATGACCGTAATATACCAAAAAAAAGTTAGAGAAAAAGAGCAAGTAACGAGAAGAAAAGCGTTTGTAACAAAACGATTAATAACGATATTGCATTCTGTCCTAATAACTATTCCAACGTGAATTTAATTGTACTGTACATGAATTAGAAAATTTCGCGATGTTTTACGAAGAAAATTGTAATGCGCGATATACGAAGCATAAACAAGAGAGAGAGAACGATGTGAAAAAATTCATATGTCGAAAAGGAAAAGAGAGTCTGTGAAAATTCACACTTGCTCGTTAGGAATAAATCCGATTTTAGAATAGCCGCGTTGATGCGAGAACCCCGAGCTAGTGTAAATTCGACGATTCCAATGTTATACTTTTTAAAATAAGGTCAAGGATAAGTATTCCATTTCACAAATACAATCAAGGAACTTTATAAACTTTTCTCACAGCACTTCCTCCATGAGTGACACGGCTTCCGAAGGACTACTCATCCAGGGAAATGAAAAAAAAATTGTGGATTGGAGTTATCGTCAACTTTATCAAAAATGGGCATTAGAGAGGCAGGGGGAGGACCCAGAATAAAAGGCAAGAGAACAGATTATGACACAGAGTTCGCCTGTCTAATTTATGTGTGTTAAACACTTCCACTAATTCTATGCTCTTGTAAAAGTTTATAAAGTTATGTGAGAACCGAAGAGGATAACTATTCACTTCACCTCCTAGCCATCCGTTCATTCTGTGGACGGATGGCTAGGAGGGATATAAATCGAGCGTTTGTAATCTGATAGCTATCGATCGTTCCGATAAACAGACAGGTTTAAAATAAACACAATCACAGTTTAAACCCTAGAGTCTTCAGAACGGCAAGCTGTTGTCTTCATTGTCTCGGCCATCTGGCAATTTGTTAAGTATGGTTGAAAATATTTCTTACTATAAATTTTAACACTATAGCATCATTTCAAGCATTGAAAAAATATAAAGACGCTGTTGTTTCTTGATGTATGTTATAAGTGAACATCATAACTTTCACCACCAGAGCCGTAACTAGGCAGGTGCAACAGGTGCACCCGCACAGGGCCCACTTAAAAGGGGGGGACCCAAACTGATGTTCACAAAAAATTATATTTTAAACTTTTAAATTTTTCCGCCTTTCTACAGCGCGGTTTGGCGATTACATTTCCCCTTACTTAGACCCTAGATGTCTGCTCACCAGTGTTCCCAACTGTGGCGACATTTAGAGGGCCGTAGTGAGGTAGTGGAGACCTCAGACAAATCAGCTAAAAGTAATGACTTTTGATATTTTTTAAATTTATTTTTTGAAATCTGTATAGTGGTACGCGTATGTGATGTATACCTGAACAGTGGATTAAGCGTTAAGCGAACTATGCGGGCGCTTAGGGCCCGAAGGGGTTCCCTCAGTCTTTAAAATGCTATTGAAAAAAGTGATTGCGAAAACGCAGAAGATAGAAATAGTCCAAAAAAATATAGGTACATGGAAGTAATAAATGATATAGCTTTATGGCCAACAATATTAACAGATGCTATTATTCATCATATTCTTAAAACAAACCAAAAAGTATAGAAAACGGATTTCTTAATAAGAGAAAAAAAGAGTTAAGATAATGGAAATAGATAAAACACCAGATAAAGGAAGTAACTTGACACCCGAAAAATTATTTCAAATACAAATTTACAGTGTTCTCGACACTCTATTGTGTAAAATAGATTGGCGTTATGAGAATATGAAAACAATCTGCGACTATTTTTGCTTTCTCTGTGGCTCGTCTTTACAATACACGATTGTATGCTGATTTAAAAAAAAAATTCGGCTGCAGATCTCGCTATTAAATATAGCAAAGATTTAAAAAAGTACGAATTTACAAGTGAAATTGAAAGTTTTAATTTTGAAGTAACGACTCTTATACAAAATATAATAACTGCATCTCCTCTTAATATTCTACAGGCTCTTCGTGATTTTCGTTTAATTGAATCTTACCCAAATATCAATGTAGCTCTACGAATATTTCTAATTCTTCCCGTTTCTATTGCTTTGTGCGAGAGAAGTTTTAGCAAGTTATACTTAATAAAAAATTATTTAAGATCAACTATCGGACAAGAACGATTATCCAATATTTCTATTATTTCAATAGAATACAATATCGTTAAAAATATTAATTATGAAGGTGTAATTATTCTTCATTACTGAAGAACCTTTTCTACAAAGTTATTAGAGCCTGAAACACTTTGTAAAAATCCTATAACATTATTTACGTTTGAATCATTTTCCGTAGAATCTACNTCAGTCGGGCACCTTCCGTACTTTTCACTTCTCTTCCCTTCTCTCCCCCCTGCCGACTTAACGGTATCCCCCGCATGCCTCGTAACTTGTAACGTCTCACTACCCCGAGTGCTGCATACAGCTTCTCCTGCGACTGAGTCGCTGGCGATGCTGTATGCAGCACTCGGGGAGTGAGCGTTATAAGTATGTCATAAAAAGCCACGACGCGAATTTCGCGTTGTGGTCGTTTTTTTCGCTTAATAAGAGATTACGGTCTTTGAGCCTAACATATATAGTATATATATAAACAGCATTTTCAAAATTAGCATATTCTAGTAGTGATTACAATATTATGGAAGTTTTAATTACTCTTTATATACAATAATTACATATAAAAAATTAAAGAAAGAACAATTATTAATCAAACAATGTTCCAGTTTATAAATAATAAAATTAAAACTTTAGGCAATTATTTCGAAATAAAATAAATATCGCGTGAAACAAGGAAACGGAACGTCATTAGAACTGGTCGGGTCGTAGTTACACGCGGATCTTGTCTTTGTTTAGTAGTATTGGTTAAAAATAGAATGTAGTCTGTGCGTATCATTTGTTTATCATACTGTCGACGTTGTTGAACTTGTTACAAGTTAAATAAAATGGAATGTAGTGAGGGTGGTTTAAAATATACCAATACAATAGTTGTGTTTTCTATTCAGAATTATAAATGCTTTGTTCGAAATTCTTAATTAAAAGTGAAATTGAAATAAATTTATGAATAGCCTCTTGCTAAAAAATGATTTATTCTATAAAACATTATTATTATAACGATTATTGTACGAGATGGAATCATGAATAATAAATAAAATAAAACATAAAGAGATTTAAAATTTGATATTTTCCCGCCGAGCAAAGCGCTATTAGTAATATTTGAACGTTCTATAATATGCATAAGTATATAGCTGAAAAACATTACTGTTTGCAATAATTATAAATTCATTATAAAATCATTAAAATAATTATAAAATCATCAAACTCATATGACAAACACGACATAGTTTTTGTTTATACGTTTTGCGGATTTACTGCATATTCAAATTTAATATTCAATTCTTTAGTAATTCAAACACAAATAATTATCGTATTTATCTTCAGGCACTTGGCAATACTTATCATCAAGTTTTATTCAGTTGATACGTGTTGTTATTACACACGTTTCGGGCATTTATTGCCCCTCTTCAGCCAACTTTTTAATTACAGGTTATCAAGATATTAAAACCACAGGTATCATCGCTTATGTTTACTGGTTGTTACAAAAATTTCTTGGCGCTTAACACACTTTAATCTAAGAAAACATACGGTTTATGTTATCTAAAATATTTTAAAACCTTATTTTTTATGTGGATTTTACATGACAAATTTACAATGAAGTACGTACCTAATTATTTGTTTTCCGCTGTTATAAAATCTAAACACTTTAAAATTTTTCTTATACATTTACAACAATATTAAAATTGACATATTTGTCTTTCAAACTCATGCAATTTCCTCTTTTTGCAAACGATTGGGATGACCTTTC
This sequence comes from Centruroides sculpturatus, assembly GCF_000671375.1. NCBI lineage: Eukaryota > Metazoa > Arthropoda > Arachnida > Scorpiones > Buthidae > Centruroides > Centruroides sculpturatus. The sequence continues at coordinate 119,499 of NW_019385976.1, read as the reverse complement.
ATCCCCCTCTTGTTTCCCCCAGTTAAGCGTACCACTGGTTACTATGGTCATATGACTAGCAGGCCACCTTGTGGCAGTATTACTTTTTATATGAAATATTTTTTTATTTTTTTATCTTAAAATGTCTTTTTTTTTTGTAACAACCAGTAGACATAAGCGATGAAACCTGTGGTTTTAATATCTTGATAACCTGTAATTAAAAAGTTGGCTGAAGAGGGGCAATAAATGCCCGAAACGTGTGTAATAACAACACGTATCAACTGAATAAAACTTGATGATAAGTATTGCCAAGTGCCTGAAGATTAATACGATAATTATTTGTGTTTGAATTACTACTAATAACTACAAGCACGGTTTCAAAAGTACCAGAAATTCAATTCTTTACATGATAATTTAAGTCAGTTGACAAAAACCAACTAACTTAAATTATCATGTATAGAAGTAATATTAAAGTTCTGAAATGTTATTTAAACATTGTCCATGTCATGTCATTCATTAAATATGTTACAATTGGTTTTCTAATTCTAAGCCATACATAATAGTGTCTCTAAGACCGAAATAGTGAATTGTAATTCATGTTTATTCTCGAGTCTTTTCTACTCCTTATGTAAAGGCGTTTATCAAGTAATGTTAATTTGATTTATACTATACTTTATATCTGAACATTCCAGATCTTACTGTACAGTATTTTATTAGTATAAATTTTATACTATAATAAAGTCAATGCTTTAAAAATTTATTAAAGTTATTACATAAGCGGTATAAAAAAGATTAAAACTTTTAAATATTTTTACATTACATTACTTCAAACTCACGTATTTAAATCATACCTGAAATTATTTCTTAATTAATAAGTGAGCAATTAATTTTTATTTAAAATTACTGATATTAGACAATTAGAATTTACTATGCTCGTAAGTGTGTTCTTTTACGGAAGAAGTTAGCATTTCTGTGTGTAAACAAAGAATTCGCACAATCACACATTGTCAATACAATGAGTTCTGCTAATTTTCTGATTAACGTAGTTCATTACAAAAGAAAACTAATTATGAAATTTAATTTAATATTACTTTTATTTGTAAATTACGAATGTTAATAAGTTACATTAAATAAGCGCTTATGATGTTCGAGAGTCACAGTAAATAAGTTAGCCAATGATTTATTATTTATTTTTTTTTTCGTATACATCCATATACAAACACCTGTGATTTTGATGAGCTGTTTAGCTTGTGAACGTTTACTAATTCTAATGAAAATTAGGAGTCTTCGATTGCAGAAATGATTCTCGGCACCGCAATAAGATTGATTGAGACCTCCAAAAATTGACCTAATTATCGAAAGTGAATTTCAAAAACATCTAAGATATTTATGTGTTTTAAATCCGTTAACTAAAATTACTTGAATTATATAAATCGTAATTGAAAAAGTAGTATTGCAAAAAAGTGCTGAGACATTCGGTTTGGCTCACCTGCAGATAGTATTGTTCTACATCGGTGGTTTTAATCCTATCATACAAAGACACTTAAATGCCCAATTCTATCAAAACAAGTTTAATACAATAAATTTATACCCACCACACGAATACCATTAATGTATGGCAGGGAATCAAATCGTCGTCCACTACACGAAAATACTCTTTTTCGATTGGAATAATTGATAAATAGGACGGTAAAAAGTTATAAGTAACGTATTTCACTACAGGAAACACTATTCTAAATGCTCGAGTTGCTGCATCGATGCAATCTGTACACGCATAACGAAAAATATACGCGAAACATCTCTTCTGTACCATTTTTAGTTCACAATATTTCAGCCTTTCTAATTTCTCTTTGACAGTCGTATAACCAGTTTCATGGTGTTCATAAATATGAATATAAACAGGAAAAGCATTCACTTTCTCACCATGAAATAGTGTGAGTCTGTATACATCACAGTGGTATGAAAAATCTACGAAATGTTCAGTTTCGTCTTCCAACGAACATACTGAAATATTTTTGTAAAAGATGATGCATTTTGTTTGTTCGTCCGGTATGTTCCTTCTGTAGCCTACATTCTTTATTTCCTTTATCAAATCTGACTTGTCACGAAGTATAGATTCGTTTCCACGAAGATAAAACGAATAATTAAAAATATTAAAACCTGGAATGTTTGGAAACATTAATATTTGTATTTCGGTTGTTTCGGTTGATGAGTACTCATGATGTGCCGGAAAAGGGTTTGCAACAGAGTTTCCTGGAATTAAAAACGTGATTGTTATTAACAATTAATAAATAATTTCAAACTTACATAGTACAACTACTTACGATTCAATGAATGCATAAAGTACATATACTTATGACTTGGAGTAGAAGCAAATTCGCTTTCTCTGAATCTAATAAGACCATATTTAAACTGAATCGTAAGTTCAGGTTCATCTCCTGAAACGAACCAATTGTATTGAAAATTATCTTCGAACCCAACGTAAGGACGTAGATTTTCGGATTCGTAGATTGCGCTGATTATTGCAATAAGAGGAATTTTCTGTTTAAATAAATCAAAATATTTACAGCAAACGTAAATTTACTTACATAATGTGATTAATGAAAACTTATTTTACAGCAATTCAATTATTCTAAAAGTGCTGTATAAATGTATTGACGTTAATGTTTATGAAAACTCTTCAGATCCGTTTAAATTATGAACTTTTCTACAAATAAATATATAATAATTCTGTTTAATTGATAGGATTTTTTAAATTTAAAATTAAGATTTCAACAAATACGAAATTAAAAAAATAGTCAATTATTGCCGTTTCATTAAACATTTTTAAAATAAAAAACCAGGGCTATAGAGTCGGAGTCGTGCCGTTTTGGTGTTTTAGCCGGAGTCGGAGTCGGTAGATTTTTACGCGACTCCACAGCCCTGTCAAAAACATAATTACAACTTTAAATAACACACGAGAATGTCGTAAAACTTATATTGGTGCCAAAAAATTATATTTTTACGCCATTTGCGTAAAATATATAAAAACTTACATCCTTAAAAGGACAGTCTAAATCGTCTTTTAAAAGCTACACATCGTTATCCTATTGATGAAATCGAANATTGATAGGGTTTTTTTAAATTTAAAATTAAGATTTCAACAAATACGAAATCTAAAAAAAATAGTCAATTATTGCCGTTTCATTAAAGATTTTTAAAATCAGGAGCATAATAACAACTTTAAATAACAAATAAGGCTGTCGTAAAAATTATATTGGAGCCAAAAAACTATACGCTATTTTTACGCCATTTGCGTAAAAAATAATTAAATTAAAGTTTAATAGAGACAAATGCAAAAACACCTCACGTATAGAAACGAACTCCGAGGTAAGACACACCACTGAATGCATTTATGACTGAAAAATCTACAAATGTTTAGATTCAGAAAGTGAAAACTCCCAATTTTACGCACAAATCATACAAACTCTACCAAAATTAAAAAGTAAAATTCGTCATTTCATTAATATTTTCTAAACTGAATTCCGTAACTTAGAAACTATTTATTTTAATCGAATTTGGAATTTTGAGCGTTTGTAGCAATTATATAATCATAGCATTTAATCAACAAAATAATGTTATAATAATTACCCTCGTGATTATTGTTACTTGGTGATACATCATGTTTTCGATGATATCTCTCCATTTGGTACACACTTGTCTGCATGCATCTAATTCTGCTCCTTTCAAGTATTGAAATATATGAATTATTATTTCTGGCAATTCTGTGATTAAAGTGCAGTCACGTGGCGATATTGCACCTGTTTCCGTTGCTTTCTCAAGTGTGGTTTCTGCCATTTTGGAAATTCTCTGTAAAGAAAAGAATAATTTATTAACTTACAAGGACAGAGTCAGACGTTCAAGTTTCCGATTCGATCAAAACATGATGAACGTGTAGCTCTAAACATAAACAGCTCCTTGTTCAAATAATAAAATCCTTTTCTGAAACGTTTCCGATAAACGTGCCTGTGAAAACAAACAATACCTAAAACAGATAATTCATATTAAAATTTTTTCTAAAAAAAAATAAGTTATCAGGAAATACGTCAGAGATGAGTAGTCAAGTGACCGAATAGCACCGACAAATGTCACGTGACACGCTTCGTACGCGTCCGCCGGCTGATGTGACGCTCCGCGACGAAAACAAGCTTAAGCAATGGCGTTTTCGAACGGGGTACACTCGATATGTATTCCGAAAATATTTTATTCATAGCATCTTTTATATCGATCATTTCCAATAAATTATACGTGTTTTGGAAAGATTCGAGTGAAAGTAGTCTAGATTTGATTAATTTTATGGAAGAAAACCTCTTAAATAGTTTACCCACTAAACGGCACAAATGCCGTTTTTCGTATATACTCCTTTCGAGATCTTGAATAATTCCCTCGACTGTCTTTATACACTAGCTGTTCTTATCAGAGTGACTAATATATTTATTAGTTATTATATATTATCGATCTATACCGTTTCGAAGACCAGAAAACGAAAAATGTTACTCACCGAATCAAAGCACGTCCGATCAGACGAGTCTTCTGTACTGCAATAAGAGAAAATGGGTTAGTAAGAAAGAAACAAGAATTGTAGACAAAGGAATTAGTTTCTATTGTTAACTGCCAACGCAGAAATTGCCTAATTAAGTGGAAACACTTCTGTAAACAATTATAAAATAACATATTAAAATGATAAGTTTGTGTTTATTATACGATTGGGGAGGGGGGATTCTAAGTGTTTATGATCGTTAATGTAAATATATACATATATATTTTAAATTAATTAAAATATTAAAAGTTTACTTTTAACTGATTGTTATGGCTAATACCTTGTTTATAATTGATATATTTGGAATTTCCAATTTGAAAATAAATAATATCTTAAATTTTTCACCCAAAACAAAAATTTTAAATTTAATCCATAAAACTTAATTAAAATTTCCTTAAATTTACAATTTTCCAGTATATTATATCCTATAATCTGATATATCTATTTAATATAGGCCCCTTCAATATTTTCTATAATATCAGATTTGACACCATAATTACTTTAATAGATTTTATTAGATTTAAATATTCTCCTAGATTTTAATACTATTTAATTCTATTCGGCTACCTTATTTCAATGCCCTTCTAATAATCTACAGTCTAATATAAAATTGACTAGTTGTGCAACACCAGCAGAATGAAGACATAGCAGATTGGAAATGCTACTATAGATTATATTATATATATTTGTTGATTAACATAGGAGTATACGATGGAAATCAAGAATGCAGCATAAGAGAAAAAATAGTGTATTTTGTTTAGGGGGAAATTAGCAAATTTTGATTTAAATCTCAGAAGTTATAGGGCTTAAGGGGAATGAACAAACGAAGGGTAATGCGAAAGGGAAGAACGGGAGGCTTAAGAAAAAAATCTTGACTGGACACAAAGGGATAAAGTTAAATTTTTTCTTCATATGTATTTTAATAGTTGAGGGACTAGTTAGCATTAATATATATTATTGAAACAATAAATTATATACAAGGTTATATATATTCGAACAAATGACAGTGTTTTTCAATTAGAAAAAAATGTACTAATGTGTTTTTTCCTCACACGATCAAGCATGTGCACAGAACAGCCACCACATTCAGAATTCGAAGTTGACTCTGCAGCTGCTCGATGCAAACATCTGTTGAGATTGAAAATTCTCCTTTAGCCAAAAAAAGAGGTGGGTCTCTACTTTCCCCTAATCTGATATACCTACTTAATATAAGCCCCTTCAATATTTTCTAGAAATTCCTATAAATTATTTTTCGTTTATAATATCTGACTTGACACCATAATAACTTTAATAGATTTTTATTAAATTTCAATATTTCCCTAGATTTTAATACCATTTAATTCTATTTGGCTACCTGGTTTCAATTTGCTTATCCCTAATGCTAATTAAGATTGAACTGTATTAAGCAGCGGCGGCCTTATCCATTGCGAGGCTCTGAGCGGCAGATCTTTGCCAGGCCCTTGTCCTTTGTGCAAAGTATGTGAATTGAAATAGTAGGCACTTATTAATATTAATATATACTGTACTATAAATTAAATTTATTTTATTGTTATAACTAATAGCCAAGGATAAAATAAAAAGTTTTAAATATCAACTTTTTTCTACTTGGTTGCTGCGCGAGGCCCCTCCAAGAGCCAGGCCCCAGGCCATTGCCCTGCTCGCCACCCCCTAAGGCCGCCACTGGTATTAAGTATATCAGATTATAGAATATAATATACTGGAAAATTGTAAATTTAAAGAAATTTTAATTAAGCTTTATGGATTAAATTTAAATTTTTTGTTTTGGGTGGTAAAATTTTAGATATTATTTATTTTCAAATTGGAAATTCCAAATATATCGATTATAAACAAGGTATTAGCCATAACATTAAATTAAAAGAAAACTTTCAATATTTCTATTAATTTTAAATAAATATAGGCCTATATATTTAATTAAAGATCACAGCAACTTAGCACATATTTATTTCTTTATTTTCTCCCAATCGTATAATACACATACATATATCATTTTACCATTTCATTTTATAATTGTTTACAGATGAGTTTCCACTTAATTAGACAATCTCTACCTTGGCAGTTGACAATAGGAACTAATTCCTTTGTGTACAATTCTTGTTTCGTTCTTACTAACCGATTTTCCCTCATTGCAGTACAGAATACTCATCCGGTTGGACGTGATTTGATGTGGTGAGTAATATTTTTCGTTTTCTTGTCTCTGGGAAGGTATACAACGATAATATACAGTAAATAATAAATATATTAATTACTCTGATTGGAATGGGTAGTGTAGTAAAGACAGGGTAAAAGTCCACCCTTTATACATGGGGCATTTTTTTCTAATTTTGCTCCATTAAGACACCTCTATAATACACGTGTCCTAAAAACATATAAATCTTTAGGGGCGACGCGTATAATAAGAGCTATAAGCGAAAAATTTTTGGATTACTTACCCACTCTGCACAATAAAAGCCGCCATTGTTTAACCTTGTTCACGCCGCGGAGTAGCACGTTGGACGGCGGACGCTTACAATTCGTGTCACGTGACCCGATTTCGACGTCATTCGATCACGTACCCCGCGTTTATTTATGCAGCGAGTGTGGCGAAATGACGTCACGAGAAGTGTTGGCCAATTAGAAACCACTTTCAGTGTGATCGCCGGAAAGCGCTTCTCGAGTTCTGCATACAGGACATTCCGATTTTAAACGCCAGTGTTGAAGTCAACAATTTGACGTCATCAACGACGTTCCAACTCGAGTACGAAGTGCTTAGTTCCCATTATTCCATTTTCAGCAAGAAGGATTCCATTCAAATGTCGCACCAATTACACACAATTCATTGGAAAGTAGCAGTCAACATGAAAAAAGAATTTATTTTTTATTTTAAAGAAAATGCATTTCGGGCCTTATGTCCCTCTCTAGTCCTTATTACATATAATGATAAAACTATATAATAAATTACAGAACACATTTCATAGTTATTTATATGTAACATACGCCTACAACTGATAAAAAAAATACAAAAAAACCATTTAAAATATAACTGATGGTGACTACTGGAGTAAAACCAGTAGAATTCTAATAAATTAAAAATAAATATTGCAAAACGACTAAATACTGATAAAATAAACAGCCAAAGAATGTATCTATAAAATGAAAATGTGGCAGCAAGAATAATATTCTATGGTTTTATAAATTATCTGTTTAGCTATTGTTTGTTTTCAGAGGCACGTTTATCGGAAACGTTTGAGAAGTGGATCTTATTATTTGGACACCGTGCTGCTTGTTTTTAGAGCTAAACGTTAACTAAGTTTCGTTTGAATCGGAAACCTGAACGTCTTGCTCTGTCCTCGTAAGTTAATAAATTATTTTTTCTTTACAGAAATTTCCAAAATGGCAGAAACCACACTTGAAAAAACAACGGAAACAGGTGCAATATCGCCACATGGCTGCACTTTAATTGGAGAATTGCCAGAAATAATGATTAATATATTTCAATACTTGAAAGGAGCAGAATTAGATGCATGCAGACAAGTGTGTACCAAATGGAGAGATATCATCGAAAACATGATGTATCACCAAGTAACAATAATCACGAGGGTAATTATTATAACATTATTTTGTTGATTAAATGCTATGATTATATAATTGCTACAAACGCTCAAAATTCCATAATCGATTAACATAACTAATTTCAAAGTTACGGAATTCAGTTTAGAAAATATTAATTACTGAAATGGCGAATTATTCTTTCTGATTTTCGTAGAGTTTTTATGATTTGTGTGTAAAATTGTGAGTTTTTCTTTGTGAATCTAAACATTTGTAGATTTCTCAGTCATCGATGGATTCAGTGCTGTGTCTTTTCTCACAATTTGTTTTTATACCTGAGTTATTTTTGTATGTGTCTAGATTAAACTTCAATTTTTCAATAGAGTAAAAGTTTTTAACTTTTATTAGGCGATTTAGACTGACTTTTTAAAAATGTAGGGTTTTATGTATTTTACGCATATGACATAAAAAATTATAATGGGTTTAAAAGTGCAAAACCAGAATTAATTTAAACAATCTGTCAGAAAAATATCTTATCTTGAATTCTTTAACGTACGTAATAAGAAATGTGAAATGTAGTGTCGTTGTCCACTTTTGCATTGTTATTTCAGATGTGTAATAACTGTTAGAACATTTTGTGTTTGTGTGACGTGTGTAACAACGGACAATGTGTGATACTGTCGAATGCTTCTTGTAATCTATACTTAAGATTTCTATTGTTTGTATTGTACAATTGTCATGAATATAGTCTATAATTCGTTTCTGTTTTCTATATAATTTCTAAGACAGACTTCAAGTTGTAATAATGTTTCTCATTTTGAAAATGTTTAATGAAACGTCGATAATCGACTATTAGTTTCAATTTCGTATTTGTTGAAATCTTAATTTTAAATTTAAAAAATCTCATTGATTAAACAGATTTATTGTATATTTATTTGTATAAAAGTTAGTTAAAAATTTAAAAGAAATTGAAGAGTTTTTATAGATATTAACTTGAATACATTTATACAATACTTTTAGAATAATTGAATTACAGTAGAATAAGTTTTCATTAATCACATTATGTAAATAAATTTACATTTGCTGTAAATATTCTGATTTATTTAATAGAAAATTCCTTTTAATGTAATATTCTCTGCAATGTACAAATCGAAAATTCTACATCCCTACGTTGGGTTCGATGATCACTTTCAATACAATTGGTTCGTTTTAAGAGATGAACCTGAACCTACGAATCCGTCTACATATAATCTTTATGAATTCGGAGAAATTACACTTAATTCTATTCCAAGTGATAAATACGGCTTCATGCATTCATTGCATCGTAAGTAGCTGTACCAAGTAAGTTCGAAATTATTTATTAATTGTTAATAACAATCACGTTTTTAATTCCAGTAAAATATGGCACACACTCTTTTCCGGCAGATTACAAGTACTCATCAACTGAAACAACCGAAGTAGAAATATCAATGTTTCCAAACATTCCTGGTTTCAATATTTTTAATTATCCGTTCACACTCTTTGCAAACAAATCTCTACTTCGTAACAAGTCAGATTTGATAAAGGAAATAGAGAATGTATGCCACAAAATGAATATTCCGAAAGAAGAAACGAAATGCGTCCTCCTTTACAAAGATATTTATGTATATTCGTACGAATACGAAACTAAACATTTCATAGATTACTTAGCCCACAGTGATATGTACTTGCTCACAATATTTTATGAAGAAAGAGTGAATGCTTTTCCTGTTTATATTTATGAATTTAAAAGTGTTTATACGATTATCAAAGAGAAATTGGAAAGACTGAAATATTCTGAACTGAAAATGGTACAGAAGAGATGTCTGGTGTATATTTTTCGTGCAGCGTGTACAGAGTGCGTCGATACAGCAACTCGAGCATTTGGCGAAATGTTTCCTTTAGTGAATTACGTTACTTATAACTTTATACCGTCCTATTTATCAATCATCCCAAGCGAAATAGAGTTTTTTCATATAGAAAACAAAGATTTGATTTCTTGCAGTACTTTAATGGTTTTCGTGTGGTGGGAATAAGTTTATTGTATTAATTAACCTTATTCCCACATTGGGCATTTAATTGTCTTTGGATGATGGTGTTGTTCTACACCAGACGTTTCAATCCTGTCTGCACGTAGGCCACACCGAATGTCTCAGTACTTTTCAATGGGCTTTTATAATTGATTTTTTTTAATTAAAAATGGGTAAATTACTACGTATGAGTTTTACTGACATCACAAAATTTTATAAATTAATGAGTATGAAATAACGGTTTTTTATTGTAATATAACTGTTTTAATCACGATTAGTATAATTTAATTTATTCTAGTTGAAGAATGTAAAATATATCAATATTTTAGATTTTTTATGACATTCACTTTGGATAATTAGCCCAATTTTTGGCAGTATTACACAATTTTTCTGCGGTGCCTGGAATCTTCATTAAAATCAGTGTATCTTGGCATCACCTGTCACAAGGTAAACAGACCATCAAAAGGACAGGTGTTTATATATTGATGTTTTATCTTAGAAAAAAAATGAAACATTGGTTAACTTATTTACGGTGACTCGCAAACATTAAAGCGCTTATCTATTGTAACTAATTAGCACACGTAATTTTCAAATAAAAATAATATTTAATGGAATTTAATTATTAGTTGTTATACTTAATGAACTACGTTAGTAAAAAAATTGGCAGAATTTAATATATTAACAACGTTTGACTGTGAGAGTTATTTATTTACACAAAGAAATGACATCTCTCTGTGAAGGAAGAAACAGGCGTAATATCTTTTAATTGTGTATTGTTAGTAATTTTAAGTAAAAAAATAAATGCTCACTTATTAATTAAGAAATCATTTCAGGTATGATTTAAATACGTGGGTTTGAAGTAATGTAATGTAAAAATATTTAAAAGTTTTAATCTTTTTTATACCGCTTATGTAATAACTTTAATAAATTATCAATACATTGACTTTATTAGAGTATAAAATTCATATACAGTACAACATCGATTATCCGAATCAATTGGGGAACGAGGTTGTTCTGATAACTTATTTTTCGGATAACCGACTACGCACGAAAAATATATTAATTTATACCGTTTTGAAATTTTTCCCCGTTGCGTGTCGCTTCGCGTTGAATTTTCGTCGAATTTCGCCACAGCACTGGCAATTTAAATTTTCGCCAGTGCTGTGGCGCTGCAATCTATGTCTTGGGCTGCTCAAATATTTTACATTTTTGATACTAAATTAACTTCTAACGTATAATTTTTTATTATTTTAATATTTTTCAATAAATTTATTTTGTTTGTACAAAATAAAAAAAATAATTTTTAACGATACAATAGTTTTCGTTAGCCTTAACATCGACGAAAATTCAACGACAAACAAACTAGATAATGGTTCAATTGTGAGTGTTGCCGTGAGGGTGTTTATAAGGATGTGTTGTAACAAGACTGATGAAACCGTCTAAACTTCAAATAATGAAGTCGTGCTACTACTACTACTTCTTTTTCGTCCTTAACACAGTGAAGTATAGGTTTGTGTCAGGGACTAAAGACTTCAATGTCTTTTTATCTTTTCACACTCCCCTGCAAACACCGCCGTTACATCGTCAGTTTTTTTCTTAGATCTTTATTGATCTTGTACGTTTACCTCTTTCTGGGTCTAAAATTCGTGCTGATTGATAGATTAATACTTGCATGGTGCCGAGGACAAGTTATTCCACTTCAAACTGTGTCATATGGAGCATGTAATTTGTACATATCTATCAATTCAATATTAGTTTAAAATACATGATAGTGGCTTATATAACATAAATGTTTCGTCCGGTAAGCGAGATGAAACATTATGAGAAAAAAAAGAAATTCTTCCGAAAAGAAACACTGCTTATATGATTGAATATAAGGAATGAAGATATTAAACTAGAAAAATCTTTTAAAAATGCTGGAGTAATTGCTTTTATGTGATAATAAATTTTAAAACTTTGGCAACAGATTGTATAAAGTACGTGAGAAGTATATTCTCGTAATTATTGCGTTTATGGAGGTTATTCGGCTGCAATTTAAAAAAAATGTTGACCTATAAATGTTCACTATTTTTCATTAGTTATCTGTTCTTCTTTAATGTCCAGAAAAAAGTTAGATGAAAGTCCAGACCAGATATGAAAAGCTCAGGACAGCAGGATCAGATTAACTATATACGAACTTCTGGTTTAGAATGAAAGTAACGTTACTTTGATTCAAAATTTTTTTATCGAACACAGTTAGATACATAACCGGCACGACTCTATTGCCAATAGGAAATGTACGACGTACAGGGGCAAAACACTACTACACTCCACACAGGCGTGCTAAGTGCTAAAAACATGAAGAATTCTTCATGTTTTTAGTAATAACGTAATGGCGCATCTATTTCGCGCTATATCATTTACGCAGTAATTCGGTGAATTTATATTTATAATCAAGACAAATTGATAATAATAATAATAATAACTCTCCCATGGTCACCACCTGGTCGTGGTGGGAGAGCCCAGTAGTTTTACAGATCCATAGGGCAATGCAGGCTGGAGCACAAGCTCCTGGTAGGGACACCCATGCCAGTAAGATCTATGGGGAGAAATGAAGCTAAGAGTGACCACACACCCACATTCTGTGGAGATAATCATTATGGTAGTAACCAGATCTAAGTGTGATACCGGCTCGGANAGAAATACATACATAACACTACAGAAGGCCACTATATTGAATACATGCCACATTGTTAAAAAATTCCTGAATACAGACACTGACACTGACACACTTATTTAATTAGTTTTGGTTGCTATGCTTTGACTCTGGTCCGGCATAGTACACAGCCACCGGTTTAAACCGAGTATTACTTACTAAACCCAACATAATAATAATAATCATATCAATGGCTTTAGTTACTTGAGTGCTACCGGCCGTGTTTCTCTCCATTGTCGATTCAATTTTTTTTTCAATTAATGCGTTTTCCAACGGCTTAACAGCTTTGCATAACGTATTTCTCAGGCATTTTGGGGCTGTGACACATCTTTCTCATATTCAGGGCTGTGACACATTTTTCATTTTTATATTCGGATTACGCAATTTTTCAGACAACAGACAATACCGTTATTGTGTATTGTAAGTTAGGAATAGCTGCATTCTAGAAATCCTTTTTTAGTGGCGAGTATGGTGAAAAAGTGCAATTCTTTACCACATTCAAGTTATAAATATATGCATATTTTTTATATCGTTATTTCGAGTTGTAGGCTGAGAATTTTTGTATTCGTGTACGATGTTTTTTAGAAAAGATGATGTTTATGGTATCAGAGTCTAAAATCGTTATCGTGAAGCCTCTGTAGCCTTTCACGGTCATTCCATCATCATAACGTTTAATTTTATAGTTCCATTCTTGTTCTTGCAAGTGCTGTTTTTAGAATACCCATCATGTCTTGGCGCGTGGAAAGTTTAAATCAGTGTTTTTCCAACGTCGGGCATACACCCCACAGGGGAGCAATTGGATTGTTAAGGGGGGGCAATTCGAAAATGAACTCGTCTGGAGTTTAAGTTAACCGTATAGCAGCTTTATATGTTAGAAGGACATAAGAAATTTAGAATGGCTTAGTGGAATATAGCACAAACAAGATTGGGAAAGACTAGTTTAAATCTTGTTCTACATNTTAAGGGGGGGCAATTCGAAAATGAACTCGTCTGGAGTTTAAGTTAACCGTATAGCAGCTTTATATGTTAGAAGGACATAAGAAATTTAGAATGGCTTAGTGGAATATAGCACAAACAAGATTGGGAAAGACTAGTTTAAATCTTGTTCTACATTCGAATCATGAAGTCACATGTTTTACTCGTACATGTGACTTCATACTTCTTATAGAGACGTCAATCACTATTATCTGTATTTTATTGCAAAGCATAGTTAATGCTTTTCGAAGGTTTTTTTAGACATTAATATTATTATTCAAGACGTTTCAAGTGTTGTTGCTACTAGAATTATCATTTAGATAACAACCCTTAAAATTTATATTTATTTCTTGAAAACATTCAAACTTCTTCTCTGTCCAAAATTTTTGTTTAATTTTAAAATAAGAATCTACTGTTTTACTGAAAGCACTAAGCAAGCACAAAAGCACGTATCAATAGAAAATAATAAAAGAAGCTTTAATAAATTACACGCAATTTTCTATACAGTACTTAGAAAAGTAAACATCGTGTTACGTACACGACAGTCCAGAAAGTAGATCTATTCTGTTATATAAAGGTATATTTACTCCATTAACTTAGAAAGTGCATTCTATATTAATAGTGTGTACTCTTCAGAAAAGGAGATTTCTCTTAAAATTATTATGATTATAAAATTTTAATGATTGTATCAAACATTTACTGTCTGAGACAATCATTAAAATAATATGAACAATGTGATAGCACTAAGTACTCGCATTATGAAAATCAAACAATGTTACTCTCGATTGTACGAACTCGGATTGAGCGAATTTCGGAAACATTAGACCAAATTTTTTCGTTAATAATCGTTGTAAAAAAATTAATTATATGACTGCCACTAAAGTTGTTTATACGTTTGCTTCGACTCCACGATTACTGAAGCAAAGCAATATATCAAAAAAATGTGTTTTTATTTACAAAATAATATTTTGATACAGCATTAAGAACTAAAGGCTTTACTAAAGTCGTTGTTGATGTTTATTAGAATTTGCATCTTTTCAAATTTACTTTATTTTTTAAAAATAAGTTTGTGGAAAACAAAACCGATGTAATAATGAGCATTGTTATTGACGAAAGAGTTGTCATGTCTTTCACAGTCGAATAATTCACTGAGAAAGAACGATCAACGGAAAGTAAGGTCGATCCTTGAATATTGAAATTACTAAATTCAGAACGCTGATACCATAAAAAATATCAATAATTTTATGTATTTTTGTATGAATACATTAAAATTTTACGTTATTTTTAAGTATTCTTTTTATTCTTTTCTTCCTGTAAGTTATAAAAAGGTTTTATCAAGCTGATCATAGNGAAAGTAAGGTCGATCCTTGAAGATTGAAATTACTAAATTCAGAACGCTGATACCAGAAAAAATCTCAATAATTTTATGTATTTTTGTATGAATACATTAAAATTTTACGTTATTTTTAAGTATTCTTTTTATTCTTTTCTTCCTGTAAGTTATAAAAAGGTTTTATCAAGCTGATCATAGTTTTGGTCAGATTCATTTTGGTCAGATTCAATCGATTTCGTAATAGATTACTTCTGAAAAATACTTGTTGCTACTTGCCGAGATTCGAATTTGAATCCCCAAAGCGGCAAGCTGACGCTTTATTCGTCGTTTTAGTGCTTCATCATTGTACCGTGGCATTGTACACCTGGTTGCATCCGTGACGAATGTACAGAAACTGACTTTCTTAATTAATGACTAGAGTGGTAGAAATTATAAAACATACTATTTAACATTGTATACATCGTGTTATTGCAGTTCCCCGACTTTTGTTAACTTGTCTAAAATTAAATTTATGAATAGTTTGACATATTGTGTGTATCATATCATTATATATTACCCGAAAAGTATGTAACGAGAACCGCGTGTATGTCAGCACTGTATATACGTTTCTGAACGGTTTTCTGAATAAGTTTGGTGTTTGCTGTGTTCGACTTATTTGTCGACTTTCTCCTACTCAGGTGTTGCTACAGCAGCAATATTAGTGTAGGAAAAGGTCGGTAAACTAGTGGGAATGGTGTTTTTTGCAGTGTCCAATATTTTGTTGACTTTGCTATCAATGAGAGAACCGGCCTTCTCGGAAATCTCGTGTTGAATCCGATAGAAATTGAAAAAAACAAAAGAACTGAAGACCGAAGTACTGCAAAGCAGTATAACCGAAGATCCCGAAGAACTCGTAAATGAAATGACTTAGAAAAACGAAACAGGCTGAACAAAAAATCTTCTGGGGGAATGAATTACAAAAGGAAAACTGACTAGAAAAAAACAGAAATATGAAAAACCCAAAATGTTAACTAACACCGAAACAGCTATGATAACGGCTAGGAAGTTGAAACTGGCCTAGTTAACTTAATTATAAACTTACAACCCAAAAGGCTGAAGAAAATCTCAGATAACTTCGAAAAACGAAAGTACTACAATGCAGTTAAATCAAAAATTCTGAAAAACTCGAAAACTAGTTGAGTGAGAAAAACCAAAATTATAGCGGAAGCTAAACAGTTTAGGCCTCAATAACTACAAGAAAAGAACTATCTAACTTAAATCTAAACTAAGACAAAACTAACTAATAGAAAAAACACCCTAAAAACAAAAAAATTTACAAAAGTCAGCAAAAAAATAAATAAATAAGATGATACAGTGAAAGTTGAAAAAAAGTAAATTTAAATCGATTAAATGAAAGAAACTAACTGTTTCTGCCTGGCAAAGCCAAAACAAAAACTGAGCTAGCTAATTCTAACAGCTAAGATTTGTGGGTATTCAGACGAGGTTCGAACTCGAATAAACCGTGAAATTCTTGCGCGACACAAGATGTAAACAACGAGACTCGGAACTGTTCGAGTATGTGTCAAACTATCTGTCAAGGTCTTAGCGAAAGACAAACTCTAACTCGAGCGCTCATAAACAGCTAGATCTTTGACTCGCGTGCCTATAAAATGTTGCTTGAGATAAACCTTTTCGAACAAAAAAAGAAGAATTTTTGATAGATGAAAGATGAAATTGATCGTTCTTAGACGTCAAAAAATGGTAAACAGCGGCCTGATTTATGAGTGCAGGTGTTATTGTTTTATAAACAGACAAAGAGGTATCAGATGGACACCTCGAATCGGATCTTTCCCGCCACCCAAAAAGGTTTCGTCTTGCACCTGGAGACAAAGGAGAGACCAATCGGGAAGAGAAGAATCGGACGAGGGACCAATCCGAAATGCGAATAGTGGGGGAAAAGCTATAAAAATCGAAACTTCACAGTCGAAGGAGAGTCTCCTCTGAATTAAGCCTACAGTTGTGCTTTATGTATAGTGTTGTGCTACCGCCGATCACCTAGGACGCCGCAGCTTAACACGAACATCTGCATTGTCCAGCGATTCTTCTCGTCTGCCCAGGCTACGACCGATCACCCGAACTCTCACCATTTCATAGGAACAGCGAGATTTTGGAATTGTCCAATATCGATGTAAGCATGAATTCGAACAAATAAACGGGTTTTCTCTTGTAAAACACTTGTTATTCATTTGCCTCCTTCGCCACCACCCACATACGCGGTTTCCCTTAGCTCATTCTGACGCGAGATAAACTGTACCCCCCTTTCAGTCCGCGACCTTACAGACTAAGAAAAAAAAACACGTGGTAATGAAAAATCTAGCCTACGGAAAACGAAAAACTGACTCAAGATCTAAGCAGCAACACAAATACTGACTGAAATGACAAAATACAGCAGGAAAAAACACTCAATAGAGCCCAAGAAAAACAAAAGTAAACTTCTCCAAAAGCTTACCAACACAGACAAGAAGCAGGCAGAGAGACTTTATTAAGTAAAGACAGACAAACAAACAGACAGACGACAATAGGAATTTATAAGTCTACAATTTTACAAATTGCGGTCCAATAACTGACGTAAAGCTATAAGAGTAAAGGTCGGATATTACACTTCTTTTCCAACAGATGTTTCTCAACGAACAAATTTGGTCCAGTGTTTCAGAAATTCATTATATCGGGGTTCGTACAATCGACAGTAATAGAACTATATTTTATTCTCATAATTTTTTATTATTATAATGTTCATGTAATGCTACTTATTATGCTTCTGACGATAAATTATGTTAATTTTACACCGTTTTATGATAACTTTGCTTTATCGAATAGCAAACACATATAATGCAATTTACCAATTAGTTGAGTAAATATTCTTTTATATAACGGGATAGACATAATATATAGGCATTACATTTATAAAGACATCTAAATTTCTAATTGGAGAAAATTGGATAAATCTGTTCAGCTTCTGATTTGATTTCTTTCTGGTACTCGATTTGGAGTCACGATTACTGCTTTTGTTACTAGATTCACGTTTCCAGAATAAAAATAATCACAAATAAAGCTGAAATTTCAAAACGTAAATGTAAAGTAGTTTTATCTCAATGATATTCTCAGTATCTTAGAAAACTTCGCACACGTGTAGAAAAAAACCATGATTTTCTGTTTGCAATTATATTATCAGTAGTAGGAAAATAAAATGAAGCATTGTCTATTGTACTTATACGATCCTATTTTCTCTTCTATAAAAGTATTTGGAATAGATTTACTGGATTCCTGCGAATGTCTCCAGCAGAAAAACAAGACGAAAAGGAAATTTTCTCTGTCCACGTGTTTTACATTTTATGTAAATTTCCTCGAAATATATCTCTGGCTGAATACGCTCGAATATTTTCTGCAGATTCTAATACCAGACTACTATTGCCTTCGATTAATAAAAATGTATAATGAACATTCGACTCTAGCTTCGTTAACTCTTCTATTTATGGCAGTGTATATTGCACTACAGTTTAGCATTATCAAAAGGAAGTCATTGGATTTACATTACTCGAAATTTAATTACGAAGAAGAATACAAAATTGCAAATCGTATACAAATGTTATTAGTTGCAAGTTTGTCTTTGCTCTTCTTTGTATTCTTAATAATTAACTTATCGTCCACGATAATATTCTACGCAGAAATAAACATACAAAACGGAAGCGATTTTGAAGCAACGACATGTTCTATTAATGAAACAATATGGCTTGTGTATGTAGTGGGACATATCGCATCTCTTCTATTATTTTTTGGTTTATGTATATTTGTAATCGATTTGTAATCGAGTTGAAAACTCGATTACAAATCATTATGGAAAAACACACGGAACTGTGGGAAACTTACCAAATGATCAACGAAACATTTTATTGGCTGATTCCCTTAAATTATACTTATTTCCTTTATATTTCCTGCTTCTTCACTTATGGAGCTATATTTGGGCAAATAAATTTTAATATTCGAATATTTATTGGAATTTATTCTTTAATGTTCGGATTCGGACTGATTCTTGTAGCCTGGTTATTATCAAATGCAACGATATCGGTAAGTATTTCAAAGAATATTTTGAAATATAAAAAATAGCAAGTAATTAATGGGTTAAAAACCATTTAATATTTCTGCTTATTTCGTTAATTATCAAACCAGAATCCATAAGTAGCTTTTAATAAATATTGTTAGAACGCAATTGTGCTATTATGTTTTTTAGAAACTATTTTTATTATTTAAGTAAAATGTAATTGAATGTAATGTAAACATGGGCAAAGAAGAAAACGCGTTTGGAAATATGCACGAAAGTAGTCAACGTCAATAACAGCCGATGTTATATTAACACATGACAGCATTGAATATTTTATAGTAGCGAAGTAATTTGAGAAATACAAGGTAATACTTGTAAATGCTAATAAGGAATAACGTGTTTGTTAAATCCTATTCTTTTCGACATATGAGACCTTTGCATCTTTTCATGCTGTTGCCTTTCCACAACCAAAATTTAATAGTTTCAATGCTCCTTATAGACAAGCTACCATGACATATTTTGTTTTTTAATCTTTAGTCCATTCTGAGATACTACAAGAAATAGACGCCAACACACAAACACACATGGACGAATTCTATTACAATTATGTTTTGGCTTTTTCCTTAGTTCAAGGGTCTGAAAACGTGGAGAGTTGCCAATACATAAATTCGGAGGATCAAATTTGACAATATCTCATTACTTTCCTCTGTTATGTATACATAACATCCAGGAAAGTAAAAGCTTAAAACAATAGATTAATATGTTGCTCAACTGTTCTTGAAATCTAGTAATAAATTCGCAGCCGTTCATAAAGCCGAAAATGTTTCATACACCCGAATATATATAGCTCTCTGATTTCCCGCATGAGGCATTGTGTGCCTTGACGAATTTATAATGGGCTTTACATCTAGAATGATCGCAGTGTCTAAAACCAAAATAAAAGTTAAAAATCTATACGTGGTCATCTGTGATACACGTAAACACGTCACTAAAAACTATTTTTAGTTAACAAATTTTTACTGTCGTGTATTGAATTTCGTGTAACTTGATTACTTATACAAAAGTAAACGCATTCAGGAAAAAATCTGATTGTTTTGTTGAAATTTTCATGAAGGCAGTTTACGTGAACAAATCAAATTATTTCTTGAAATTAATCTAAGCAACATTTTTCGAATTTTGCGTAAATATACAAGTCGGAGGAAATAGTAGAGGCAACTGCCTTTCTAATTCGCAAAATAAAAAATTCAACATCGAGTTGCGTAACTTTCCAGGCCAAAACATTTAAATTTGCATGTAGCGTCATCTGTTTCTTAAAACTAATGTGTTCTTACTTACATTTAATTAATTATTCACAATAATTTCTTACAACAAATATTTTTTAAACATCTTTTAAAATTTGCATGATACTGTAAATGCGTTCGTTATTTCATGATTACCTTAAAATTTTAGATCTACGACGATTACAGTTCCATTGTAAAACTATCTTCTGCTGATCTGTCTCCACAATTCAAATTAAAAATGACTTTATACACTTCATTAGTATTGCATTGTAGGACTAAAATAATACGAAGTTTATTATAATATTTCATACTTTTGCACAGATAACTGGTTTCATGAAAAGATTTAAGGGCATGCCAATGGGAATCTCTGTTGCCGAGATCTTCTTTATAAAGCGAAACTTTTTGATAAGAGTAAGTAGATTTACTATAATTGTTTAATAGATTTTCACTAAATAACTTTCTTGTTGTTGTAGGTGGTGAGTGCATTGTATTCCATTTTCTCATCTTTGGTAGAATTGAGTGGAGTGATGGCAAAAAACAAGAAATGTTCAAGCAGCCTTTCTGTATTTAATAATACTAATTATTAGTTCTTATATACAGGTTACTAAACTTTTAGAATAGTTTTCACAGGATGCCACATTACCAAATATTTCAGATTATTTAGATTCTGTCCATCAGTGGGAGAGGTAGTAAAATTGTGAGTTCACGACTTGTCAACCTGCTGGCGGCGTGTTTTTCGGGTTCCATTCATATTAGTAACACTGAAATAAGGTCTAGTGTTTCATGGGTGAACTAATGGGGACATTCCTTTTCGCGGGATCGCCCATGTGTCGCGTTGCCAAAAACAAGTCAGGGGCAGATGCTGGAATTTTATTGAGATGCCACTTCATATTAATATCTATATCCTCCGCGCTGTAGTTGTACTACGGAAAACTTTTTTCTATTTGACATTTGAAGATTTCAGGTAGTGTGTACGTACCCTCCGCACCCCCGTGAATTTTGTCGGCCGAATAGCCGAGCTGTCAAGGTGGAAACATACCGCTTTGTAAGATCCGGGATCGAGTCTGGACTGCTCGAAAATTACCTAGGAATTTTCGAAGGATGGTTCGTATGGATATGTTGAGCCCTGTCCCTCATCACCTGGTTGAACACATATTAAGCTTGCTAAAAACAGGCTCCTTTAGTGACAACAACCAGAGAGTTAAAAATACTTCTGGATCCACTTGACATATAAACCAAATCTTACTGGGATTAATACTATATGTAAAAATACACGTTTGATAAATTTTACGATTTACAGATAAGGCATTTCGAGTGACATTTGAAAATGATTTGCTTAAGGAAACAATTATTTTCTTTTTTATTGCAAATTTTCAAAATTTACTTGACGCATATAAATATTTATTTTTTAATGTAATTCACTTCTATTTGAAGAAAGTAGCAAATTCCGGTTAGAAGGAAAAATTGTAAACTTATTTCCATTGCTATTTTGTAGGATCACGGACTTATTTGTGGTTAGTTATTACCCTAACAGACGTTATGTGGCCCAGGCCATAATATTGCAGTGTGACGTTAAGAAAATAGAAAATGTGTTATAGTTTTCAGCGAATCGTATCCGGTAATGTTTCAAAATGATAAAACTCTATTAGTACAGTATATTGTTATCTCACTCGAGAACACAGCGCCACGCTGCAAATTATATTTGTCTTGTCTGTATTTACAAATTATCGCTAACACATTTCACATTTCCTGGCTTTTACTGTGCATATTCTTGACTTCTATGTAAAGACAGTAGATGATTGTATTTGGTATAAATAAATTTGCGTGTTTTGAATCTTTATTAAAATTTTTTTTATATTTTTATTTATTATACAATAGAGAAATGCAATTTCGACACCGGGCGTGAGTTAGTGAATTCTCATAACGAAATTCTTCATTTATTCTGGCATCTCTCTAAACAGGAAATCTTCGTCATTTCGACACTGAAGGGAGCAAATAATTCGAATTATTTGAACTTTTTTTTAATTTTCGAACGAAATTAAGACATTATTTTAATTTTATTCCAGATTTACGAGAAAAACTAAGATTCGCAGGGCTCCGTACATTAAATCTCTTGGGACACGTGAACCCTTTCTCGTGGGGTTGCCCTATCCTTAAACGATTTGTAACTGTTTTTTATCACAGAAAACTTTTTACCGATGATCAAATTAAAATTACAATATTTGCCATTAACCGAAAATTTGTTTTAACGAATCGTGATTGTTTGTTCGAGTAACGTGGTACCATTGTGTTTGTTTAACGCGATTGTGATATACTCAGTATCATCCATAAATTAATAAGCCTGTATTACTGGGCAATTAATGAAAAAATTAACAGAAAAATTTCACCCGGCAACCAGGATGGTATAGCTTTAATGCATCAATTTGAATATTGATACTTATGATGGTGTCTAAATAAATACCAGTTGTGTCACTATCTGCTGCAGTATGGACTCTATGAAACGAATAGAGTGAAACGAATAGAAACGATATGAAACGAATAGAGTGGTGTCTTATGAAACGAGTTTTTATTTTAAAATACAGTAGAGCGTCGATTATCCGAATCAATTGGGAAATTCTGGTTGTTCGGAAGATGGATGTTTCAGATAACCAATTGTGTATCAAAAAATATATTAATTTATTTCATCTTAAGATTTTTCTCTGTTGCGTGTCGCTTCGCGTTGAATTTTCGTCGATTTTAAGCCTAACGAAGACTATTGTATCGATAAAAATTACTTTTTTATTTTGTACAAACAAAATAAATATATTGAAAAATTCAAAAACAATAAAAAAATTATACTTCAGATGTTAATTTAGTATCAAAAACGTAAAATATTTGCGTAGCCCAAGACATAGCCAAAGATTGCAGCGCCACAGCACTGGCGAAAATTTAAATTTGCCGACTGGAATTCTTTCGGATGATTGACGTTTCATATGATTGACTTTCGGATAATCGACGCTCCACTGTAGTAAAATTATCGTCATTACATCGAAATCTACCATAATATTCTTGATTTTGCATATTGTTTCTTTTCTAATGGTGTAAAACACTCGTTGTTTGAAGAGCGTTTTATTTTCACTGATGTTTCATGTATAGAAAAGAATGGAATATTCTCAAATATGGTGCTCCGAGTTATTTGCAAAATTTTACTTTTCAGACCCCTGAACCGATAAAAATAAAAAATCAAAAATTCTTGTATAAGTGTATAATACAAATCCGTGTTTAAACTTTCCGAAACAAAAGATAGCATTAGAATGAATGATACAATGGCGATACAATGTTGAATTCAAACGTATTTAAAGCTTTAATTTTCAAATTTAATTTAAGAGGTGTGATTTATAAAATTAACGTTCAATTAAATTAATTCAGTTATTTATTCGCTACGATTCTTGAGTATTATCGTTTTCTATGCTTAATTTGTATTTTAATAATGGTCCGAGAAGTGTTCGAAGCGCATTAAATTTTATTTTCAATATTCGAGCTCTTCTTTCATTATTGTGAGGTATCATTGCTGGCTTTTATTGTTACTAGTTAAAATATTATACAGTATTATACAAATTTACAAATGTTGATATGTAATAAATGTAAAAGTTTTATTATTATTAAACTATTTATTCAACGTTAATCGACAATGGAGAGAAACACGGCGAGTAGCACTCAAGTTAGTTACTTGAGTGCTACTCGCCGTGTTTGATTGATACGATTGATTGTTTGATTGATTGTTTGATTGATTGTTTGATTGAAACGATGGCATGATTGATACGACTGAAGATTTCGCGCCCGATGTTTGGCCATGGGAGTGAGGAATCTGAAAAAAGAAACTGACAAGCTATTTTATTTATTTATTCATAATAAACGTAACACAATAAGAAACAGATACCACATCTCCATAACAGTATAACATCCCATTCTAAGTAATCAGAGATCACTTTATTTTCATTAAAAAATTCGTTTTTATAAATATATTCCAAAATGTAGTTACGTTTATCTTACTAAACGTAATTTACTACTTCAGTACGGCTTAATGGCTAATACATAAAATAGACAGAATAAAAGAGTAAACAATTTTACAAGCTGTGGAGTCGCGTAAAAATCTACCGACTCCGACTTTTCCTTATCATCCGACTCCGTTTTATATACATAACAAGTTGGTAAGTAAAAGGCAGTCGGAGTCGGCGGGTTTTTTGACGACTCCGACTCCGACTCCGGCTAAAACACCAAAACTCCACGACTCCGACTCCGGCTAAAACACCAAAACTCCACGACTCCGACTCCGACTCCGACACCACAGCCCTGTAATTTTAGTCGAAAGTACAGTACCTTTGTAATCAGTTCAACAAACAAAAGATCTTTAATGATCTCAACCGTTTCGTGTGTACAACATTCCCTTTTATATAAATGGCAAATTATGTATAATCTCTTATATCTGGCTCATATCTTGTGATGCAGTCGCTCTTACAATAATATCTGAAAGACGAAAACGATCATAAATCAAGATAATATTAAAAACTTTGAAACGTTAATAGAAAGTGAGCAAAGTTTTCATATTTCACAAACGTTTTCGAAGAATAACATGAAGCGTTGCTCATTATACTTATTTGGTCCTATTTTTTCTACTGTAAAAGTATATTGACTAGATTTGCTCGATTCGTGCAAATGCATAGAGGGAGAAAACATGAAAAATAAAACGTTCTTCGACAAATTATTTCAAAGTTAATGCGAATTTCGTTGTAGCTTGGGGGCTGTCCATAAATTACGTAATGTATTTTGGGGTGGGTAGGAGCCAAGGATTTCTTACCAAGGAGTAACGGGTAATAGATCCCGTCTTACGTAATTAATATTTATAGTTTTACTTTTTCATCTCGTTGAGTGGTGGCGTTTTGAATTTGGCTTCAATTTGGCGGTTTCTATTAAAAACGGTCCTTATCTCATGTGACGTGAGAGAGTAATAACTCTAGCAGATTCACGCTGTACACATTTCTTCTCATAAGAGAAAGACCGTATGGTGGTTTCTTGTTTTTTTTTTAGAATAAGTGCATCACCCCTGTGGGTGTATAATTTCAAGAATACATAAACTAAAATACACGATACAAAGTAAACATAAAATTATTATTCGGCTTTTAGTGAAAACTAAAATGTAAAACTAGAAATCAGAATATATAAATAGTCTTTTCTTCCGTATTTTTTTAATTGTAAAAAGCATCAAACAGTAGTTTCTGAACAACCTTATCGAGTGGACATGACCACCTGAAACAAAGTGTAAAAATTTCTAATTTCAGAAAAAGTTTATCTTCATCGTAAATTGGACTATGATCGATCGTATGGTCGACGGTGTCCAGGTTTTCTGTACAAAGGGTGCTGAGTTTAAATATTTAGTTCGTTTTTGGCGAAATTTAATTCGTTGTCAGACGAGCATTTGATATTCGGCTGTAAATGGTACAGTATATTACAGGTAACATTTTTAGAAGCAGAGAAAAAATTATCTGTAATAATATAAGATATCACATTATCAATTGGTGTCTACTTGACCAATGAAATAGTGCCATTTCGTACCTTTCAAGTATAACGCTAGATTTGAGAATGGTGGGCTAAAAACCTAAACTCTTTATGTGGTTTTACAAGAGCCGGTGGCGCAATGGTAGCGCGTCTGACTCCAGATCAGAAGGTTTCGTGTTCGAATCACGTCCGGCTCACTCACTACTTTTATTTTTATATATAATTATACTTTATAATACAGCTCAGCTACACATGTATAAATACAACCATCAAATTTCTTTACATAGAAGTCACAAGTATGAACACTAAAAGCGTGGCAATGTGTAAACAATAATTTGAAAGTGCACACAAAAGATATAAAATTTGCAGATATGACCAACAGAGTATGACCGTTTCGAAATATTACCGAATACGATTTTCTGAAAACTAACACATTTGCACTTCGTTAACTTCACATTGCAAAACCCTTGCCTGGCCCACAACCTCCCTTCGGGGAATGTTCAATCTCAAATAGGTACGTGATCCCATAAAATGATAATAAAAGTAAGATTACAATTCTATCTCTGACCTGAATTCGCTACTATAGATATTTTCAGATGGTAGTGAACTATTTTGAAAGATAAATATTTACATGCGCCACGTAAATTTTGAAAATTAGCAATTCAACAAAGTATAATTGTTTCCGTAAACAAATTATTTTTGAATGTTATTCAAAATGTCTTATGTGCTAATCGTAAAATTTATCAAACGGCTATTTTTAAACCTTATAATATAATGAAGATGGATTCATAATAATAAGCGCAGAGCCCGAAACGGTTAAAAGTTGAAAGTTGAGTCATGAAAATGCATACTAAAAAAAAATTTGGTATCGACATCACTTGTCGAGTTTCATTCGTCCTAACTCACAATAAACATATTTATAATTTTCTCTGAATACTTCAAATTCAACTATTCGAAACTCTCCCTATCGTTACTATCTAAACTAATGGATACAATATTACAACAACTAATAATAATAAAAGAAAGAAAGCCACTAAGGTGCCAGGTCTTCTTTTATAATTGTTCTTCTTTTAATTTTGCATATGTAATTATTGTATATAAAGAATAATAAGAGTTAGTTGCATTATTAGATTAGTAATTAATTTAAATGTAGAAGTTTAATAAAACGGGACACAGAAAGCCGTTTTCGACTTACCTCGGCGTCTTCTGTCTTCACCCGACCGGGCCTTATACATGCAGGAGACTCAAAGGACTCTCCATCTCTCATCGGCCTCTTTACTCGAGCGAGCCTTAAAGAAACTTGACACAGAGAACTCTCTTCACCCTGTCAACATCTGTCGTCACCCGAGCAAGCCTTAATGATTCAGGATAAAGAGATTATTGTGAAATTAATATTGTATTATTTGTTATCTAAATTGTTATCTAGACTTATAGATTCTATTTTAGATAGATATACCTTATTCCAAAACATCGAAACTGTTAAAATCAACACGTAATTATAAATACTTGTTAGATTAACAAATTTTTTATTTCCTATTTTGATAATTTTCAGTTGCAATGCAAATTTTTACACTGTAAATCATAAGAACACTTGAAACTTTTGAATAGTTGATTGTTTTTATAATATTAACACAAATTTTTTGCAGTTAATAACAATATCTACATACCTTAATAATTAAATACATATAATTTTTTTCTTTGATTATGTTTAACAGAACCGTAATTAGGATTTCCTGTAAGTCTTTTGAATGAATAAATAAATAAATAAAATACATATATCAATTATTGTATGCTATAATATATAGAACTGTATTTAATTTTTAGTTTTCATATATCCCTTAACAATTAAATATTCAAATTTTTAAAATTATTTAATGGAAAAGAGAATTTCAGAACTTTTTTATTAATACTTTNACAATATTCAATTCTCCCAACACTTTCTTTAAGGTGTAGGGAGAATAGAAAGAAACCTATGAAAAAGTTTTGTTTATACTGTACTTTTTGAGGATTTATTGCATATTAAACGGATACTTTCGTCAACTGACTTTAATATTTCTTTTATACCTGATGATAATTTAATTTTTGTCACGTTATGTAAACTTTGTCTATGTCATGTCATTCACTAAATATGTTATTAGGGGCAGACAAATGAAAACGAGACAGACTATATAACAAGTGTGGCACGAAACTTAGTAATGCGGGTAGGTGTGTATATAGAAGTGCTCTCTATTGGGAATCAGGAAGGAACAACGTGAACGTTGACCGCTGCGCCATTTATCTGTTAGACGCGCTCGAAGTGAGGTCGGCGAGTCATGTGTGCGTCCAACATCACTATGGAGTAGCGCTGCTTGTTGACTTTCTGGAACAAGGCGCAACAATTGACGAACAGCGGTACGTAGAAACTTTGCATAAATTGAAGCGTGCTATCAAATCCAAACACCCAGGAATGTTGACAGACAGCATCATTCTGTTGCAGGATAATGCCCACCCACATGTTACCAAGATTATTTTAACAAGGGTATTCCATACACATCCTCCACACAGTCCCGATTTCTCCCCATGCTATTTCCATATTTTTACAGCCCCGAAGAAAGACATCCGTGGCCATCAATTTGCTTCGGACGAAAAGGTGCACGCTTAGGTACAATCATGGTTCCGTAGGCAACCGTAAACATTTTTCTATGAAGGCATTGACCGTCTTGTCTCACAGTGGGATAAATGTATTAACAATTATGGCAATTACTTTTAGAATAATAAACAGTTTACTTACTTTTTTACCATCTATCTCGTTTTCATTTGACTGACCCTAATACAATTGCTTTTCTAATTACTGTATAAGCTATACATAATAGTGTCTCGAAGACCGAAATAGTAAATTGTAATTAAACGTTGTTTCTCGAGTCTTTCCTACGCTTGATGTAAATACATTTATCAAATAATGTTAATTTGATTTGTATTATACTTTATATCTGAACATCTTTTTCATTTTAGTCTATGTTATTAGTATAAATTTTATACTCTAATGAAGTCAATGCTTTCATAATTTATTAAACTTATTACATAAGCCTTATAAAAAAGATTTAAAATATTTTTACATTACATTACTTCAAACCCACGTGTTTAAATCATATCTGAAATGATTGCTTAATAAGTACGCAATTAATTTTTTATTTAAAATTACCAATATTAGCATGCACAATTAAAAGTTATGGTGCTCGCAAGTTTGTTCCTTCAAGGAATAAGTTGACATTTTTGTGTGTAAACAAACAACTGGCCCGGTTATACATTGTCAATATGAATTGTCGATATGATTGTGAACTGTTTTCTCACTAATGTGTTCTGCGAATTGACAAGACTATTTCTTGTTTATAAAATCGGACTGTCGTTTTCCTGACCAGCATAGAGGTATGAAAAAGTACAGTACATGTCGAGAGTTGATATATGGCACAGACTATTAGGTGCCCAAATCATTTGCGCATAAAAAATCCAGACTCGTAAATAGTCAAGGGACCAAGAACCGAGTCAAAATAAAATCCAAAATGACCACCCTCTTCTACAAACAGGCACAACAGACATCTCTCCCCACCGAAGACAGTTGAAGCAGAGTATCACCCACAGTCATTCTAAAAAGTGAACTCGGATCTTAGGACTGAACACGTAGTTTCTTCTATGTTAAATATAATTTGTAATCTAATTTTGTAAATTTGGGAGTGCTTCAAATATGACGTTAAAACGGTTTTATATCGTTACAAGTGGGTTTTTTAACATTATCTAGTATAGTAAAATCGTGGGACCGATAAAAATTTGATTTGTAGGGTAGGCCTTTCGCCCTTTGACCTCACTTTTCTCCTAAACTGTAACGAGGACAAATATCTTTTTACTTTATTTAGTTAATCTTTCAATTCGACAGCCGTGCCAAACTTGAATTTATATTATATCTCGACACTATTGTAAATATCGCATAGACGATCGAAATTAAGTAAATTATTCGCAAGGATCATTTCTCAGTTAATTCTTACCGGCAGAACACGTGCCGGTAAGAATTAACGCGCGACCTACAGATTTCAGCCACGCCACTACAGACCTTATATTAGGTTGTCGTTACATCCAATGACGTTATCATCGGGTTACCAAAGATTGGAAAATGAGAACGAGACCCTCCTTGAGCGTCAAAATGATTCCGCTTAGTAGTGAGTCTCCGAGACATAAGTCTTGTCCCAAATACGACTTTGCCGTTTTACTTGCTTTCTGATTAACGTAGTTCATTACGTAAGGAAACTAAATATTAAATTCAATTTAATATTACTTTTATTTCAAAATTACGAATGTGAATAAGTTACATTACATAAGCGCTTATGAGGTTTGAGAGTCACTGTAAATAAGTTAGCCAATGTTTTTTTTTTTTTGGAGTACAAAACATTCATATATAAACACTTCACATTTTGATGAGCTGTTTAGCTTGTGAGGGAGATGTGACGATCACTAATTCTAATAAAAATTAGGAGTCTTCGATTGCAAAAATGATTCTCGGCACCGCAGAAAGATTGATTGAGACTCCCAAAAACTGTCTTGATTATCCAAAGTGAATGCCATAAAAAATCTAAAATTTTAATATATTTTACATCCTTCAACTAAAATTACTTAAATTATAATAATCGTCATTAAAAATTTGGTATTACAATAAAAAACCGTGATTTCATACTCTTCAATTTATAAAATTTTGTGGTGTCAGGAAAACTCATACGTAGTCATTTTTCCATTTTTTTATAAGAAAAAATCAATTACAACGGCCCATTAAAAAGTACTGAGACTTTCAGTGTAGTCCACCTGCAGATAAAATTGAAAACTCTGATGTAGAACAATACTATCATCCGAAGACAATTAAATGCCAAATTCTAACAAAGCCGGTCTATTAATTAATACAATAAATTTATTTCCACCACACGAAAACAATTATTGTAGTGCAGTCATCAGAACAGTTGTAGTTTATATGAGAACACGCTATTTCTGTTAGAATGATTGATAAATAGGACGGTAAAAAGTTATAAGTAACATATTTCACTACAGGAAACACTTCTCTAAATGCTCAAGTTCTTGAATCCTCGCACTCTGTACACGCGTAATGAAAAATATATGCGAAACATCACTTCTGTATTATTTTCAGTTCACAATATTTCAGCCTTTCCAATTTCTCTTTGATAGTCGTATAACCAATTTTATGTTCTTCAATATAAACAGGAAAAGCATTCACTTTCTCACCATAACATAATGTGAGCTTGTAAATATAACGGTGGTCTGCGAAATCTAAATGATGTCTAGTTTCGTCTTCGAACGAAAATACTTCAATATCTTTGTAAAAGATGACGCATTTTGTTTGATCGTCCGGTATATTATTTCTGTTGCAAACATTCTTCAATTCCTTTATCAAATCTGACTTGTCACTAAGTATAGATGATATTTAGACGATATAAATTTATACATGATATTTCGACGTAGAGTAAACGAATAATTAAAAATATTGAAACCTGGAATGTTTGGAAACAATAATATTTGTATTTCGGTTGTTTCGGTTGATGAGTACCTACAATGTGGAGGAAATGCGTTTCCATACCAGTTTCCTGGAATTAAAAACGTGATTGTTATTAACAATTAATAAATAATTTCAAACTTACATAGTACAACTACTTACCAGGCATTAAATGCATAAAGTAAATATGACTTGGAATTGGAGCAAGTGTATTTTCACCGAATCCATTAAGACCATATGTAGACAGAACCATAAGTCTAGGTTCATCTCCTAAAATGAACCAATTGTATTGAAAATTATTGTCGAACCCAACGTAGGGACGTAGAATTTCCGATTCGTACATTGCTGTGATTATTACATTAACAGGAATTTTCTGTTTAAATAAATCAGAATTTTACAGCAAATGTAAATTTACTTACATAATGTGATTAATGAAAACTTATTTTACAGCAATTCAATTATTCTAAAAGTGCTGTATAAATGTATTGACGTTAATGTTTATGAAAACTCTTCAGATCCGTTTAAATTATGAACTTTTCTACAAATAAATATATAATAATTCTGTTTAATCGATAGGATTTCTTAAATTTAAAATTAAGATTTCAACAAATACGAAATTAAAAAAATAGTCAATTATTGCCGTTTCATTAAACATTTTTAAAATTAAAAACCAGGGCTATGGAGTCGGAGTCGTGCAGTTTTGGTGTTTTAGCCGGAGTCGGAGTCGGTAGATTTTTACGTGACTCCACATCCCTGTCAAAAACATAATTACAACTTTAAATAACATATGAGAATGTCGTAAAACTTATATTGGTGCCAAAAAAACTATATTTTTACGCCATTTGCGTAAATTACATAAAAACTTACATCCTTAAAAGGACAGTCTAAATCGTCTTTTAAAAGCTATACATCGTTATCCTATTGATGAAATTGAAGTTTAATATAGACAAATAATAAAAACACCTCACGTAGACAAACGAACTCCGAGTTAAGACACAGCACTGAATCCATCGATGACTTTGAAATCTACAAATGTTTAGATTCAGTAAGAGAAAACTAACAATTTTACGCACAAATCGCGTAAACTCCACAAAATCAAGAAGTAAAATTCGTTATTTCAGTAATTAATATTTTCTAAACTGAATTCCGTAAGAAATGGTTTATGTTAAATCGAATTTGGAATTTTGAACGTTTGTAGCAATTATATAATCATAGGATTTAATCAACAAAATAATGTTATAATGATTACTCTTGTAATCGCTGTTACTCGGTGATACATTATGTTTTCGATGACATCTCTCCATTGGGTACACACTCGCCTGCATAAATCTAATTCTGCATCTTTCAAGTATCCAAATATATTAATTGTTATTATTTCTGGCAATTCTGTGATTTACATGCAGCCACGTGGCGATATTGCACATATTTCCGAAGTTTTTTCAAGTGTGGTTTCTACTCTCGATATTTTCTCAGTAAGAACATCAGCTTATTCACAGTATTTTTTCAGCCAACTATAATATTAGGAGAGTATACAACATACCTATACAAAACTATACATAAGTTTTATAGAATCTTTAAAACTATCTTCAATTAAAGCATACCTTGAGTACGGCTGTTATTAAAGTTGTACACAATTAATTAAACCTTTCACTTATAAAACAGTTCTACAAAATCCTTGATCTAAAACATACCTTGGACAACAATTATCAAATTGGTATACAATTGATTATGCTTTCCACTCATAAATCTGTTTTACGAAATCCTTATTTCCTCTGATACGCATTGACAATATAATACGAATTTACATAACTTCTACAATATAAATTTACATATCTGACATCTACTATATTTTTACAATGTATGATTGTTGATTTATTTAACGTTTCAATATTTAATATTATAGATTATTATATGAACTAATGACATTACAATGTCTTGAAGTTGGTAAACATGATCAACAGTTAATATAAATTTACATATTATTTGATTCCCATTACAACATTACAGTTTTTTGTTATTGTTGATTTATTTAACAGTTCAATAATTATTATTAATTAGCACATTAATCACAATAATAATAGTTTGAATCTAGTGAATACAATTAATATAAAATTTTTAACCAGTTTTCATTTATCGAGATGCATTTATCGGCTTGTTCAGGATCTATTCTTATTGTTTTATCTGTTTTTTTATTTATTTCTGTTTCCCAAATATTAAGGATTCTGTTTGGGTATCCTAAAAGAATAAATGTTTTCTTTAGTGTATTTAAATGTTCGATTTGTTTAGTATTTATACTAGTTCTATTTTTGATTTTAGTGTATTCCATATTAAATATGTTTTGTTTTATATGAAGTGGTATGTTAGAATTATAGTTNTCACCTATATAAAATTTTTTATTTTCGCATGTACACGGAATTTTATAGACTACATTTTTACTTTCTTCTTTATTTGTTATATTTGTTTTGTTAACTTGTTTTGCATTTAATCTGGAGAGTAGCTTATCGTATGTCGGTACTAGTTTTACATTAATTTTTTTGACTTCTTTATTAACTTCTTCGTATAGACCTTTTATGTATGGGAAACGAATGTATTTTATTTCGGCTTGTTTAGGATCTATTCTTATTGTTTTATTTGTTTTTTTATCTATTTCTTTTTCCCAAATATTAAGGATTCTGTTTGGGTATCCTGAAAGAATAAATTTTTTCTTTAGTGTATTTAAATGTTCGATTTGTTTGGTATTTATACTAGTTCTATTTTTCATTTTAGTGTATTCCATATTAAATATGTTTTGTTTTATATGAAGTGGTATGTTAGAATTATAGTTAACTGTGGTATTNATGCAGATCTTAACCTTTTAAAAATTACAAACTTTTGATATAATATTCGTCCCTGACCATTGATTTCTGATCAAATAATTTCACCTTTTTATCTACTTCCAATAATAGAGGGCTTTGGACTTTTAATAAAAGTCCAAGGCCCTCTATTATTAAGAGTAGATAAAAAAAATATACCAAATGAGAAACGATGAAGTTGCAGAATCTGTATTATTTATCTGCGGCCGATTGAAAAAATCATTTTCTGATTTTGTTAAGTATTAATTGATGATAATTATTTTTGAGTCCCCGGATAAGGAAGCCTAACCCGCAATTTGCGTTTCCTTTCAGTTCGATTCTCATATATATGGAGGCTTCGATGCACTTCTTGTTTATGTCTAGTTTCTCGTGAATACGTGCTTCGAAATCTTGAATACCTCTGCTCTCGACTGTCTTTTCTACACTAGCCATTCTGGCAGTTGTGCAGTTTAGGGGGTACGGCTGTGTTGATGTAAATAAATATAATTCAATTTTGTTTTAGACATGAAAGAGATTAGGCCATTTAAAAGCAGAGCAGTATTATTAGTTGTATATTGCATTGTTATACGTTATTATATGTTGATTTTAATTAATATTTAAAATGGAATAATGCTTTAATATTTCTATTAATGATGTATCGAAAGTTCAGCGAATTCTTCAGAAAAAAATAAGTTATCAGGAAACTCGTCAGAGATGAGTACTCATGTCACCGTATAGCACCGTCAAATGTCACATGTCGGCTTCGTACGCCGAAGTGCCGCTCCGCGACGAAAACAAACTTAAGTAATGGCGTCTTTGAACGGATTACATTCGGTAAGTATTCCGACAAGTTTTTGTTTATAACATATTTTATATGAATTATTCTCAAAACATTATACGCGTTTTGGAAATTTTCGAGTCGAATTAGCTTAGAATCTATTAATTTTATGGAAGAAAACCTTTCAAACAGCCGTACCCCTAAACTGCACAAGTGCCGCCTTTCTTATCAGAGTGATTAATATATTTATTATTTACTATATATTATCGACCTACACGGTTTCAGGCACCAAAAATCGAAAAATGTTACTCACCACACCAAAACACTTTCAACCAGATAGGACTTCTGTACTGCAATGAGAAAGCAAAATTGTAGACAAAATAACTCGTTTTATTCTTTCCTGCCAAAGGAAAAATTGCCTAATTAAGTGGAAAACTTCTGTAAACAATTATAAAATAAAATGGTTAAATTATTTATATGTATGTGTATTATAAGATTGGGTGAAAATAAAGAAATAAATATGTCCTAAGTTGTTGTGATCTTTAATTAAATATATATATAATTGATAAAAATATTAAAAATTTAACCTTAACTAATTATTATGGCTACTACTCTGTTTATGATTTATATATTCAGCACTTTTAATTTCGAAATAGATAAAACTTTAAATTTAAATTAAGATCAAATATTTACAATTTTCCGGTATTTTATCTATACAGTATATAATAGCCATTGTCGCGTCATGTCTGTAACGGTATCCATTGCCTAAACTGCCCACTAGGGGCGCCCTAGCGATGATTTTAAATTAACAATAAATTATTTTTATTTGTAATTGGAATTTATTACTTATACCACGGAGAATAACGAAAAGAACGAATAACGAACGAATAACGATTCATATATTAAGTAAATGAAACTTGCCTGGTGGGAATTTGTAAAAAACGCCGGCTAGGGGGCGTCCCGGGCTACTAGTACCCCATAAGGGTGCGACTAAATATCCAGATGGCACAACACGCTGATTGGTTAACTGAATGACGTTAACCTACTGAAATCGGAAATGTTGATCAATTAGCCTAAACTTTGTATTGTTGTTGTGAGAGCGGGCAGACATTATAATTATAGACATTACATCTAAAACTTGATAAAAGGCACTTATTTATAATTTCACTAGCTCTTGTGTGTATTGACATTAATGTTAAAATTATTGCAAAATTTTCAATTAAACTAAATTACTTGATATCAACGATTTTAATGTTGAGAGAGTTTTAAACATCAAGAAGTATCTTTTATCTGTTTTGCATTTCAATAAAGCTATTTCAATATCAATATAAGTGTCAGGAAAAAGTAATGTTGCATTTGAAATGCAACATCATGCAACATTACTCTTTCCTGACACTTGTATTGATAAACAATTTCCATGATGAAGTGGTATGAAAATTCTTATTTAAAACATACTCAAAGGAATTTAAATACTTACAGTATTATTGATTTGTAAAAGAATTTATACAAGAATTCCATACTTTTAATTTGAAAAATGGTCATACAAATTTGATTAAACATATTTACAGATATATCTATTATGGAACTGGATACATAAAATTTCTGTAAATTTGAAAAGTGTTGTTTCTTAACACACAGATTTTGAACTGACATTGAAAAGCACAAAATATCTATTGACAGAAAGAACTGTCAATCCTAACNAAACATATTTACAGATATATCTATTATGGAACTGGATACATAAAATTTCTGTAAATTTGAAAAGTGTTGTTTCTTAACACACAGATTTTGAACTGACATTGAAAAGCACAAAATATCTATTGACAGAAAGAACTGTCAATCCTAACTAAAGCATTAAAAACTTTTTCTGATGAGAGTAATCTATGGAGAATATTCTTTATTTAAAATTGTTCAGTAACTTTTACATTTAAACATTATAATTTGTAAAGCAAGATTTGTGAAAATTTCTCTTTCAGAGGTATACAAAACTTAGCTAATTTTATTGTTTCATCTATATAATATAGATGAAACAATAAAATGCATGTGACAAATTCAAAAAATATTCTAACTCGTCTTAATTATAAATTTCATCCTTTCTTGACCTTTTTATGATTAATATTTGTAACAAAGTATAAATGTTCTATTATTTATTATCTGTGCACGTAAAACTCACGTAAATAATAGTGCACTAATCTCACTATTAAAATGATCTATTGTGTATGATTTGGTTCAGAGGTGCATAAACATCAAGTATGAAGCTAAAATGTTCAAAAAATAAATAAATAATCTTAGTAATTTATTAAGTAAAATTAAACTATTTTAAAATTATTCGTATAAATTTAAGAAAGCATGCTAGCTGAACTTTATACTGTATTTTCACTTTATACTCACTCAATATTACAACTCAAAAATAATCTATTTCTGCACGACTTCGTTCTGACGACCACAAAATATAATCGACCAGCATTTTTTCTTTGGGTGGGTTGACGTCATTCAGCCGACCAATCATCGCGTTATGCCATCTGGATATTTAGTCGCATGTCCCCAGAGTCGGTAGATTAACTGGTCTTTCGAGTAATAGTTCAAACGTAGCTAGAGACAGTATTTGCCGCTAGTTGGCGCCACTGTTGGCAAAAGAGCGTTGTTCTTGCTGAAGTCAGTGATTTGGACCAATAATAATTNACCCACTGTGACTCAGGCAAGGATAAAAAGTTACACGACTCACTGAGGATTAAGATTACATAAAAAACATATAAATATTTACCTTTGGTGTTGTCTTTTCGGATTAGATGGTTCTTAGATGGTTCTTCATTTCTTGTGAGACATCGCGTTGATCGTTTTTGAGGTACAAACTTACTAATGTACTTAGGACAATTAGGGAAGTTTGATGGATATTCATATGACGTTAATGCCCAGCGATCTCGTGGAATTTATACTTTCTCTTTATTTATAATATTGGAGAAGGTTTATAAAATAAATCTACTCGCAAAATGTACGTCACAAACGTAACATTTATTGTTGAATTTTCTAATGGTAGCTGTATTACGTATTATATAGGTAAATGTCTCTTCAATCCGAACAAAATTTCGGTAGACTTTCTCACAGCTCTACAGGTTAAAAATCTCCTTTATTGTTTCACAGGTGCATTTCGGGCAGGAAAATTAAACTTGCCCGAAATGCATCTGTGAAACAATAAAGGAGATTTTTAACCTGTAGAGCTGTGAGAAAGTCTACCGAAATTTTGTTCGGATTGAAGAGACATTTACCTATATAATACGTAATACAGCTACCATTAGAAAATTCAACAATAAATGTTACGTTTGTGACGTACATTTTGCGAGTAGATTTATTTTATAAACCTTCTCCAATATTATAAATAAAGAGAAAGTATAAATTCCACGAGATCGCTGGGCATTAACGTCATATGAATATCCATCAAACTTCCCTAATTGTCCTAAGTACATTAGTAAGTTTGTACCTCAAAAACGATCAACGCGATGTCTCACAAGAAATGAAGAACCATCTAAGAACCATCTAATCCGAAAAGACAACACCAAAGGTAAATATTTATATGTTTTTTATGTAATCTTAATCCTCAGTGAGTCGTGTAACTTTTTATCCTTGCCTGAGTCACAGTGGGTCTCTCGGACCCTGTGTTTTAATATAAAATTATTAAATTTTATCTATCGCGTAAAAATACTACAATTTTACCGTTAAATTCTGCGCTTTCTTTTTTTTTCTTTCTTACTGTATTGATGAAAAAATTGCGTTTATGTAATTTGATAGCTATGTGACAATGTGTCGCTTATCTATCATTCTTTTATTTATATTATTCCAAAAAGATTAGGGTCTAATTAGCTAACTTCTAGTTGTTTGATTCTGTTTAAACGAGTAAGCATTTTTTCAGAATTGTCTAATGGAAAATTGACTACAATAAGAAAATCGCTCCCTCTACGTAAATCAAGGTAAAACTGTAAACAGATGCAAGATAATCGCTGTTTTCGTCGTTTTTCAGCTCCAATTTAGCTCTAATTTACATATTTATTTACGTTTTTTAAACAAATAAGTGTTTTGATAGAAACATTCCGTGGTAAAATTGCTGGAAGTTTTTGATAAGACATCTTGTTCAAGTAAAGTCAAATGAAAAATCGTTCTAATCGCATGTTTATCAGACTGAAAAGTAGTAAAAATATAAATATTTTCAGTATTTTTATAGTTAAAAAATGTTAACTAAAGATTGAGCTGGGTTCGTGAGACCCACTGTGATTCTCCGAGAGCTATCTCTCTGTGGCCCACCTTTCCTTATAAATACTTTAACATGTAGTCTTCCGTGCTAATCCGAATTCTTTCAATTTGCTGTTAGTGTAATCGTTACAAAAAAGTTGAATTTGCATAAATTTGAGCTTTTGTTATTCTGAACAACAACATTTGTCCGGATGCAATTTTATCTTAAGAAGCGAAAAAAGCAAGGGATAGGACTTCGCCAAGTTTGACCTATCCACTCACAAGTTTCGCCAGCACCTCACTGATGACGAGAAAGGCTTAAGTTTAAAATTTGAGCTCTCTAGACCCAGTGGTGTTCTTTGTCTAGTACCATCTGCACCGCCAAATGAATGAGAAAGAGAAAAGTTACGGCTTTTATGCAGATCTTTGCACTTTTCAACTGCTTATATTTCGGCAACTCCTCTATAGAAAAGCCTGAAATTTTGCACGTTACCTAAGGAAACAAGTATCTTTCGAACGAGATATTCACATTTACTACAGACGTTTAAAAGACGGAGAAATCGGCAATTTTGATTTCTGTATCAGTGAATTTTCCACTTGGCGCTGTGACTGCGTTACAGCAGAACGGCCTTTTTGCTACGGAATTGACTAATTCGGCGCCGTAAATGCGCGACAGCAGTTTTGTTTGTGAATTCCCGAACAAACACCTATTATATTCTCCAGTTCATCGTACTCTATTTAATTACTTTATCGTCCGTTTCTATATTAAAAATATTCACGTTATTGTAAACCTAAACGACGACAGGGATGGAAATAAATATTGATAAAAGTAGAAACGTTTTAATAAATCTAAAAGTGTGCAACTTTAATATTTATTTTGATAAATATGCAATCTTAAAAATTAAATTTCACATTAAAGTTTATTAAATATGAAAGTTTATATACACTTCAGACAATTCGATTTACAAATTTAATTGTTGAAGTAATTTTAATTCTGGTTCGGACGTATACTGACTACAATGACAGTCGAACACCGGTTTAAATACAGTTTGAATGTCCGTACAATATAAGTTGCTTTGTCCATTTACAGACGATTAACAGAGTCTTTAAACTGGTAACATAAGCACTGCTTCATGTTTTGGTTGTCACTTTGCAGATCATCAGTCGTTGTTCTATGGACTTTAATCTAATTGAAGTTGAACAACCAGTGCAGAAATGTCTGTCCGTCAATTCAAAGCGGAAAAAAAGACCCAATCCAAGATGAAATGTCAATTCCAGTAAATTAAGTCGTAGCCGGGTGAAATGTCATTTCCGGGTGACAAAGTTGTATTCGGGTGGCAGAGTCATATCCGGTGAAAAGTGGACGTAAGTGAAAGTGACCTCGGAAGAAAAAAAATTTATTTTACGCAGCAGAAGAAGAGCCTTTTCCACCAAGGTTTCTTCTGCTTGACGGATGTTTCCACGATCACTTTGGACTCTCCTCGACACTCCACCGTCCATTCTGCAACTTCCGGGTATCGCAGTCCCAGGTAGTCGACCACAGTCGAGGCGCTATCGTCGGGAGTAATGACAACAACCCATTTAATGCACTCTTCGCTCTCCTCGACGTTTTTCGGTAGCACCCGAATCACTGGAAACGAAGCGCAAGACGACGAGGAACCTTCTTCTTTCACACCATTTGCCGAGGTGCGCCACTTCTTTAATTCCTTGAAATTATCCATTCTGCAAAAGAAAGAAACGACTATTATGAAAACACGACTCGCATTCGTTAAGAAAATCATTCGTCTTGTTAATTTCATTTTATGTACATTGTAAGATTTCTAATAAAAAAAATAATTTTAAAAATATCGTCTTAATTATAACAAAAAGTCACGAATGAATATTATAATATAATCTCTGTTAAATACAGTAATTTTAGCTTTCAAACGATTTTTAATGTTCGATATATAATTCGTTTCGTCTCTGTCAAGACCGATCAATTGTTATGGAAATAGAGATTCGTCTTAAAATCATTGTGATATTCGGCTTAACAATGTTCAAAAATACGTAAAATTAGAAACATCGTAGTCTATATTTACCGATAAAATCAACGCAAACGAAAGGAAACTGAGAAAAACACTCGAAACGAGAAAATGTTGACAGCACGAACTAAAAATCGAACCGTTCGCAATAACAATCAACGACCGCTCGCAACAATAAAACTCTGACAATTTGTTAGTACACAGAGTTTTATTGTTGCGTTGCCACGTTAATGTGGGCATAAACCTAATATTCTCGTGTTTTGTAATGATCATCTCGTTTAAACATGAATAAAAATTTCGATTTTATCACGACCCGAAAAAAATCAAACTTCGAATATAGGCCTAGTAATTCCAAATTTTATATCTCTTTGTAATTCACGTGAGCGACAAGCTATAATCTAGTAATAAAATTAAACTTTTCTTAAATTAAGTGTCCGAAGTTTATAGATAAAAGCTTATACATCGTAGAAACAATTACGCTCTGAACTATAACAAAGATAATGAGATCTATTGAGTGATTGATATATTTTTACATTCAGAGAAAATTATAAATTTTATTTTAGACGTGTAAAGCCATTTTTTAGACAAAATGTTAATGAAATTAAGCTTATCATATAATAAAAGTAATAAGAAGAAACTCATAAAAATTATTAGATAATAACGAAATACATTCGAGTATTTACAGTTACTAGTTCAGACGTGTAGAAAACCTACTCCCCCTCAGGCGTTGTGAAATGACAAGAATCGGGATAAAAGAGCTAGGAGTCAGTGAGCTTAAATGGATAGGAATGGGACACTTTGATTCAAATGACTTTAGGATCTTCTATTCTGGACATGATAAAT
Organism: Centruroides sculpturatus; assembly: GCF_000671375.1. NCBI lineage: Eukaryota > Metazoa > Arthropoda > Arachnida > Scorpiones > Buthidae > Centruroides > Centruroides sculpturatus. The sequence goes on along the minus strand of NW_019385976.1, from coordinate 77,227 downwards.
TAAGAAAAAATGGAGTGGCTCTAATTGTAAAAAAGAATTTAGTAAATTTTGTTTTGGGTTATAAACCAGTTAGTGACAGAATCATAGTCTTGAGGATGCAGGGAAAACCAGTCAATCTGTCAATCATTCAAGTTTATGCTCCTACTACAGAAGCGACAGAAGANAAAATGGAGTGGCTCTAATTGTAAAAAAGAATTTAGTAAATTTTATTTTGGGTTATAAACCAGTTAGTGACAGAATCATAGTCTTGAGGATGCAGGGAAAACCAGTCAATCTGTCAATCATTCAAGTTTATGCTCCTACTACAGAAGCAACAGAAGAAGAAATTGAAGGGTTTTATGAAAAACTTCAAGAAACAGTTAATAATTTACCAAAAAAAGATGCACTCTTTATTCTTAGTGACTGGAATGCAAAAGTAGGAAAAGAAGAGACTCCAGGACATGTTGGAAGATATGGTCTTAAGAAAATAAATGATGCTGGAATACGACTAGTGGAATTCTGCATTTCAAATAAACTATTTATTGCAAATACATATTTCCAAGTACATAAACGAAGACTGTATACATGGACATCACCAGATGGAAATTTTAAAAATCAGATTGATTATATAATAGGTAGCAAGAGATGGAGGAATGCAATCAAATCAGCATGTACCAGACCGGGTGCTGACTGTGGGACTGNCATTCAAAACTGACAAAATATCTATTTACAGAAAGAACTAAACACGTAAATAATAGTGAACTAATCGCACTATTAAAATGATCTATTGTGTATGATTTGGTTCAGAGGTTTTTAAAAACTAAGAATGAAGCTAAAATGCTCAAAAAATAAATAAATAAATAAATAATCTTAGTAATTTATTAAGTAAAATAAAACCATTTTAAAATTATTTCTATAAATTTAAGAAAACATGCGAGCTAAACTTTATACTGTATTTTCACTTTATACTCACTCAATATTACAACTAAAAAATAATCTATTTCTGCACCACTTCGTTCTGACAACCACAAAATATAATCGATCAGCATTTCCTATTTGAGTGGGTTGACGTCATTCAGCCGACCAATCAGCGCGTTATGCCATCTGGATCATTAGATGTCCCCAGAGTCGGTAGATTAACTGGTCTTTCGAGTAATAGTTCAAACTTAGCTAGAGACAATATTTGCCGCTAGTTGGCACCACTGTTGGCAAAAGAGCGTTGTTCTTGCTATGTATACACTGAAGTCAGTGATTTCGACCTATAATATTTGTTTTTTTTTTATCTACATAAAAATGCCAACGTGCTTTGTGCCAGAATGCAAGGCAGTATATAAGTCATCGAACGAGAAGAGATATTTCTTCCGTGTTCCTAGCGATAAGATTGAGGAGTGGAAGCGATGCATTCCACCAGACAACAAGATGCTAACAAATAAATGTTACGTTTGTGACGTACATTTTGCGAGTAGATTTATTTTATAAACCTTCGCCCATATTATAAATGCAGAGAAAGTATAAATTCCACGAGATCGCTGGGCATTAACGTCATATGAATATCCATCAAACTTCCCTAATTGTCCTAAGTACATTAGTAAGTTTGTACCTCAAAAACGATCAACGCGATGTCTCACAAGAAATGAAGAACCATCTAGGAACCATCTAATCCGAAAAGACAACACCAAAGGTAAATATTTATATGTTTTTTATGTAATCTTAATCCTCAGTGAGTCGTGTAACTTTTTATCCTTGCCTTAGTCGCAGTGGGTCTCTCGGACTTTGTGTTTTAATATAAAATTATTAAATTTTATCTATCGCGTAAAAATACTACAATTTCACCGTTAAATTCTGCGCTTTCTTTTCTTTCTTTCTTATTGTATTGATGAAAAAATTACGTTTTTAATGTTTATTTTTATGTAATTTGATAGCTGTATGACAATACTTTCGCTCATCTATCATTCTTTTATTTACATTATTCCAAAATGTTTAGGGTCTAATTAGCTAACTTCTAGTTGTTTGATTCTGTTTGAACGAGGAAGCATTTTCTCAGAATTGTCTAGTGGAAAATTGACTACAATAAAAAAATCGCTCCCTCTACGTAAATCAAGGTAAAACTCTAAACAGATGTAAGATAATCGCTTTTTTCGTCGTTTTTCAGCTCCAATTTATTTCTAATTTACATATTTATTTACGTTTTTTAAACAAATAAGTGCTTTGATAGAAACATTTAGTGGTATAATTGCTGGAAGTTTTTGATAAGACATCTTGTTCAAGTAAAGTCAAATAAAAAATCGTTCTAACCACATGTTGATTGAACTGAAAAGTAGTAAAACTATAAATTTTTCAGTATTTTTATACTTAAAAAAATGTTAACTAAAGATTGAGCTGGGTTTGTGAGACCCACTGTGATTCGCCGAGGGCTATCCTTTTGTGGCCCACCTTTCCTTATAAATACTTTAACGTGTAGTCTTCCGTATTAATCCGAATTCTTTCAATATGCTGTTAGCGTAATCGTTACAAAAAAGTTGAATTTGCATAAATTTGAGTTTTTGTTATTCTGAACAACATTTGTCTGGATGCAATTTTATCATAAGAAGCGATAAAAGCAAGGGATAGGACCCCGCCAAGTTTGACCTATCCACTCACAAGTTTCGCCAGCACCTCACTGATGACGAGAAAGGCTTAAGTTTAAAATTTGAGCTCTCTAGACCCAGTGGTGTTCTTTGTCTAGTACCATCTGCACCGCCAAATGAATGAGAAAGAGAAAAGTTACGGCTTTTATGCAGATCTTTGCACTTTTCAACTGCTTATATTTCGGCAACTCCTCTATAGAATAGCCTGAAATTTTGCACGTTACCTAAGAAAAGAAGTATCTTTCGAACGAAATATTCACATTTACTACAGACGCTTAAAAGACGGAGAAATCGGCAATTTTGATTTCTGTATCAGTGAATTNAAATGTTCAATAAATAAATAAATAAATAAATAATCTTAGTAATTTATTAAGTAAAATAAAACCATTTTAAAATTATTTCTATAAATTTAAGAAAACATGCGAGCTAAACTTTATACTGTATTTTCACTTTATACTCACTCAATAGTACAACTAAAAAATAATCTATTTCTGCACCACTTCGTTCTGACAACCACAAAATATAATCGATCAGCATTTCCTATTTGAGTGGGTTGACGTCATTCAGCCGACCAATCAGCGCGTTATGCCATCTGGATCATTAGATGTCCCCAGAGTCGGTAGATTAACTGGTCTTTCGAGTAATAGTTCAAACTTAGCTAGAGACAATATTTGCCGCTAGTTGGCACCACTGTTGGCAAAAGAGCGTTGTTCTTGCTATGTATACACTGAAGTCAGTGATTTCGACCTATAATATTTGTTTTTTTTTATCTACATAAAAATGCCAACGTGCTTTGTGCCAGAATGCAAGGCAGTATATAAGTCATCGAACGAGAAGAGATATTTCTTCCGTGTTCCTAGCGATAAGATTGAGGAGTGGAAGCGATGCATTCCATCAGAAATGTCTGTCCGTCAATTCAAAGCGAAAAAAAAATTTTTGTAAACTTAACATATGTATAGATAACTTCTATTTAAATGTAGATTGTTTGTGTAACATTAATTAATGTATTAAGTAACTTATTAAAATTTTCATAGTGTTTATGTGAAAATTCAGTTGGATTCACTTCTGGTTGATGATGGTTTTTTACAATTCAGAACAATAACTGTGAGATTAAAGTCTCTTCTAATGTTTAAAGCAGCAAATAAGTTCTGCTGTTTGGACATTTTTCGGAGCGACAGATATTTATGATATAAAACTAAATTATAAATGTTGAAGTATTTTAAATAAGCTTTGTTATATTGCAGAATATTTATTATATTTAGTGGAGTCCTCATCATAATGTATTTTTTCAAATATTATCAAGTTGTGTATTGTACTGTACATAAAATAAAGCTGTTAGTTACTTTTTTGATTCCTAAAAAGTTGTTAAAGAAATATTCTTTAAATAAAACTTAAAATTATTGAATGGTGTGATTTTTGTAACAAAATTCTACATTGAGAATTTTGACGCTCTCTAGTGAGATCTCTCAACTTTCTCGTAAACATTAACAAATTCAATGAAAAATTCTACATCTTCAACTAAATCTTTAATTGATAATCATCTGCAGAAATTACAAGAAATCAAAAAAATGAAATTACTGAAATTTATTCGATATATCAATATGTAAACTCTTACAGAAATAAAATATAACATGATTATTTAAAGAAAGAAAACATTGATGTGTAAAATTTTGGATTTGACTTATATTTTTAATAACAAAATATCAGAGTTTAAGAACTTTGTAGTATTCTATCAGAACTAAAAGTTGTAATTATCTGTTAAACTAATGACATCTAATTACAACCAGAAAGACTAAAAATGTTTATAGCAAATAAGTTTTCATTTGAAAGTTTTTGTGGGTTTTTTTTGTATATTATGTGCAGCCTACACTTAAACTTATTAATACACTACAATAAACTATGGGAAATAGATTTTAACTCATTCAACGAAGTTATTTTTAACTTAAGCTGATTCAAAGTTATGAAGTGTGCAATAAATAAGTTATGATTAAATCGGCTCTATCAGTGGCTGAATGGATAACAACACTGACCACTGATAGCCGTTTCTGGACAATTAGAAAACGTGCCTGACTAATTGTCCAAAAACAATGTTCTGTCTAATTGTGATTCGAATTAAATCAAAATATAAAAATGTCAGTACAATTAACAATGTATAAATCAAACGATATGAACAAGTACAAAACATTATTGTAATCGAATTGTGTAGAATTTGTTAGTTTTAAATCAACTTTGCTTAAAAAAGTGTCTAGCATTTTCTATAAAAATAGTGTTCAAAACACACGAGAAATAAAATTCATATTTCTATAAGATGTGGATTTTCGAAGAGCTTATAAATATGCGTCTCATTTTTGTTGTCAACATTATGCTCTATTCAGTAGAAGAAAGTATTTCCACATTTCCTGATAGCAACTATCGCTCATTACAGCTCAGACAAAGTTCCATTAATAAAGAAACCAGCAGAACGTTGGCATGCATCGAACGCAAACATTTTCGTAATATATTAACTAAAGTTTACTACATTACTCATAATAAATTTTACGAGTTAGTAAAATCATCCATACATAACGTAATACTATTTTGTATGTACTTTACAATTGTCACTTGTTTTTAATGTTGGTAGTACAGAGCAGCCAGCATCTAAAGTAAAAGCGTTCGTCGCTGTATAAGTGATATAAAATGGGCATAGGAAGACTCTAATGACGAGTGTGTAGTATGTGTATACTGTATAAACTCGTATATGTGAAACAGTGAGGAAAGAATGCGTATAAAACGCAATTAAAGCTGGAGATTTTTTGCATAACAGCCGATATTTTGGGATAAAGAACTGAAGACATTAATGTTGTTACAAAGTAACATGGGGAAAACGAAATTTGTTATTAAATTTTTACTTTTGTTTTAAATAATATATAATAATTATATTATCGTGTCAACTATTTCTGTTACTGCTCACGTGTGTTTAGGGAATTGTGGAAGTGACGTCACGCTCGACAAGTTCCCCACCGGTCAGGGAAAATTTTTTTGCGTCAGTTGTCCCTACGTTGTTGTCGTGTGTACGAGTGTTCGCGGGCTAACGACACCATTTTAGCATTTTTAATGTCGCTTTCTCTCGTAGATGGAATGTATTATGGTGAATTAAAGTAACTCGTTATGTTAATATCGATGAGTGCCTGCGTATTTCTTAATAAAGTTGTTCTTAAACGAAGCAAATAGCCGGAAATAAAAATCGTTCTTAACTTTTAAACGGTTGATCGTAAGTAATTTTTTTTAATACCAATCGATTCAGCGTGTCAAATTACATCTAGATGTGCTTATGTCTATTCATTAATATTAAGTTTAAGACTTTTTTTAGCTGGATACCTTTTTCTTTACTCTAAGCAAATAGTCTTTACTTTTTAAATATTAAAACAATCCATCTAGTAAAAATTGCTTACTACCAGTGACTCGTGGATGAAATCAGAGATGGTCTTGGTAGGTGTGCGGTGAGTGCATGGATGCCAAATCCCGAGGGTGCCGATACCAGTTAACGTCTTTTGTCGTATCACTAGTATATCTCAAAGGACGCGACAGGATTTTTGTAAATTTTAAACGTTTCTCACCATAGCTGTAAAAATCTAAATTTGTTAAACGTAAAAGTCATTTGTTTTCTAACTAATTTTTTTTAAGACCAGGTGTCCACGGAAATTTCCAAAAATTACAACTTTTCGGTCACTCTCGTTGAACTAGAAAAATGTCTCTTTTTATTACATCTAAAATTTCGAAAAAATCAGTCCCACTGTACTCGGCTAGAGATTGATTCGGTTAAGCTTTTGTTTAAGTCAGTGGTTTAAGTAATATTCCGGCTCTTTCATCAGGGTTTTCTTTATCTCCCCACTTCCCTAATCGCTTAATGTAAACAATGTTCTATACAATGTAATAAATTGATCTGTAGTGAAAATCATATTTTTTCTGATAAAACGTGGAAATTTTAGTCTATAACGTACAAGGAAACGTAAAGGTAACATAAAAATTTTTTGTTAATTTTAAAACGATTGCACTGTTAAATCCAAATCCATAATAGAAAATGACCGAAAGTCCGTTAACCGAGAAATATTTTCCATATTACTTTTATGAAGGCTTTTTAAAAGTTTGTTTTTGGCTTTATTGCACATCATGCAAGTTTAACATCATTTTTTAAAAATATTTATAACAAAATTAAATTTGTAAACAATAATTCTTCTATCATAACTTGGCTTTCCTTAGTTAATCGTTTATTCTTTGCTTTTAGATGTTTATCTGCTGTTTTCTGACAAATGGCTTTCGTTGGTAGAAGTTTTGTCTGCTAAAAATAGTCTTTATACGGTGCAGAAGTACAGTTTGTTGGAAATTTCTCTCTTGCATTATTTTTTTTTAAATAACCGCAGAATTGTTGCTCTAATTGTCCTATTCTTTTTTTTTCATTTTTTAAATGTTAAAAATCTTTCGAATGAATGATTGAATCGGATTTATTTAACATTGTATATGATCTAAATCTATTAATGCATTAGTAAATTAAAAATTACATTGTATATTTGCCGCGTAACATATTTAAGTACTCCACATACAGAAACAGAACACGGAAGCATACACAGACGTAATGATGTTGAAATTATTACTGGCTTAATTTAAAGAGTTAATATACTCCAGAATAATACAAGAAATAAAAATTTAGCTGCGTTAAGCTTACGAAGGTTAGAATGAAGAAAGAATAGTTTTGTCACTTGTATTTCATTCGACGTGAAAAGACAGATGTTAAGAAGTTGAAAGTATATTAGTTGTATTTTCGATTGTCTCAGATTGGAGACAGACAGTACGTATAAGACAATATCTTTCTTTTAAAGTGTAGGGAAAATAGAAAGAAACGTATGAAAAATATATTGTCTATGTGTGGCCGGGACCACACACTCCCCCTCGGACGGAAACCGGCTGTCGAGCTAAAGTCAATATATCGGTGACTTATTACGTAAATAGGACCGGTGTGACCAAGGAACGGGGTGCGAGACGATTTAATTGTCGCATTCCAGCCCTAATTGACAGATTCACGGTCGTCAATCGTGAGAACGATCGAGGGATCGACCGTCGGGGAAACTTTGGACGGTCACCTTACATCGAGTTCAAAGCAGGTCCTACTGACACTCCTGTGGAGGGGGCGGTGGCTGAGACGGCTTCCTCCTCTCCGGGACCGAAAAATAGACATTAGGTGACAATTTACGAGACCGTCATCCGGGAGAGGGCTTGACCCGACTCCGGAGGNCCGTTGAGCAACGTTGTCATAAAAATTACGTGGGACGAGAGCATTCGAAAAATGGCGATGGGCAAGGGTAAAAAGCTTTATTTCTATACTAATATATTTCATTTAAACGCTATATTACTATCCGATTGAAATAATGTCAAATAGACGTACTTACTGCGTAAATTATTCAAAATGGCGTAATGGTAATTCGGGTACCAGAGTGTTCGATATTCTTAACTTTCGACGATTTCGAATATTTTTCCTATCCAAATTGTTCGTTGTTGAGTTTCTTTATCCTCCGTAAGATCGTAGGCAAACTTAAAAAGTTTAATTGATATAACAACACAATCCCGGTAGATGCCATTTTCGTCTATTGGCACGTGTCCTACCCTACCGTAATAGCTTGTTTATATTCATCGCTGACAGATGGCGCGCGTTTCAACTGTACTGTGCGAGGTCTCTATACTGGTAAGAAACTGCGACTAAATATACAGATGGCACAACGCGCTGATTGGTCGGCTGAATGACGTCCACCTACTGAAATCGGAAATGTTGATCAATTAGCCTAAACTTTGTATTGTTGTTGTGAGAGCGGGCAGACATTATAATTATAGACATTTCATCTAAAACTTGATAAAAGGCACTTATTTATAATTTCACTAGCTCTTGTGTGTATTGACATTAATGTTAAAATTATTGCAAAATTTTCAATTAAACTAAATTACTTGATATCAACGATTTTAATGTTGAGAGAGTTTTAAACATCAAGAAGTATCTTTTATCTGTTTTGTATTTCCATAAAGCTATTTCAATATCAATATGGGTGTCAGGAAAAAGTAATGTTGCATTTAAAATGCAACATCATGCAACATTACTCTTTCCTGACACTTGTATTGATAAACAATTTCCATGATGAAATGGTATGAAAATTCTTATTTAAAACATACTCAAAGGAATTTAAATACTTACAGTGTTATTGATTTGTTAAATAATTTATACAAGAATTCCATATCTTTAATTTGAAAAATGGTCATACAAATTTGATTAAACATATTTACAGATATATCTATTATGGAACTGAATACATAAAATTTCTGTAAATTTGAAAAGTGTTGTTTCTTAATTAACACACAGATTTTGAACTGACATTCAAAACTGACAAAATATCTATTTACAGAAAGAACTAAACACGTAAATAATAGTGAACTAATCGCACTATTAAAATGATCTATTGTGTATGATTTGGTTCAGAGGTTTTTAAAAACTAAGAATGAAGCTAAAATGCTCAAAAAATAAATAAATAAATAAATAATCTTAGTAATTTATTAAGTAAAATAAAACCATTTTAAAATTATTTCTATAAATTTAAGAAAACATGCGAGCTAAACTTTATACTGTATTTTCACTTTATACTCACTCAATATTACAACTAAAAAATAATCTATTTCTGCACCACTTCGTTCTGACAACCACAAAATATAATCGATCAGCATTTCCTATTTGAGTGGGTTGACGTCATTCAGCCGACCAATCAGCGCGTTATGCCATCTGGATCATTAGATGTCCCCAGAGTCGGTAGATTAACTGGTCTTTCGAGTAATAGTTCAAACTTAGCTAGAGACAATATTTGCCGCTAGTTGGCACCACTGTTGGCAAAAGAGCGTTGTTCTTGCTATGTATACACTGAAGTCAGTGATTTCGACCTATAATATTTGTTTTTTTTTATCTACATAAAAATGCCAACGTGCTTTGTGCCAGAATGCAAGGCAGTATATAAGTCATCGAACGAGAAGAGATATTTCTTCCGTGTTCCTAGCGATAAGATTGAGGAGTGGAAGCGATGCATTCCATCAGAAATGTCTGTCCGTCAATTCAAAGCGAAAAAAAAATTTTTGTAAACTTAACATATGTATAGATAACTTCTATTTAAATGTAGATTGTTTGTGTAACATTAATTAATGTATTAAGTAACTTATTAAAATTTTCATAGTGTTTATGTGAAAATTCAGTTGGATTCACTTCTGGTTGATGATGGCTTTTTACAATTCAGAACAATAACTGTGAGATTAAAGTCTCTTCTAATGTTTAAAGCAGCAAATAAGTTCTGCTGTTTGGACATTTTTCGGAGCGACAGATATTTATGATATAAAACTAAATTATAAATGTTGAAGTATTTTAAATAAGCTTTGTTATATTGCAGAATATTTATTATATTTAGTGGAGTCCTCATCATAATGTATTTTTTCAAATATTATCAAGTTGTGTATTGTACATAAAATAATGTTGTTAGTTACTTTTTTG